>NC_141040.1:35235000-35490000 GCF_052040795.2 Danio rerio | reverse complement strand
TGGCATGTTTTGCTGTGTTCAAAAAATACAAAATAAAAGAAAAATTGGATGGAAAACATGTAATGAAAGATAATCTGATTTGGAGATGTGTTAATGGCAAATAACTTTAAAAAACGTTTTAATAATACTTTAATAACAAAATTTTTTTATTTATTAGCTAACCAATTAAATCAACGACCCTAATATATACATCTTCAAATGTGTAATTGATGTCAAAGAGTGCATTTTCCAGTGTTCCAAGCTCACTGTGTGCAAAAGCCATGGCTGCAATATTATTTCTGTTTCCATAGTAATCAGCTGTGGTCTGTCCCTTGTGGTTGAGGCAGAGAACAGATTCGTCCAAGCCACACTCAAAACACACACAGGTACCCATGGCATGGCGTGTTTACATCCTTGGCATGTCTATATGACAGTCAACAGCCAGTGGCCACAGTGATCTCTCATCACTCCCCCAGTCTACTGTAGACATGCTAACAAACGTGAGCCAAACGCCTCCGGCCAGCGCTGTTCTTGCTCTCTCCTCCCCTCTGCCTGCATTTGGCAGGTAGTCAACTCAATTTCTCGCCTGCTGATTCTGCGTCTCCCCACCTCACCTCCTGCTTTCTCTCTTCCTGTCTTCATTTTCTCGATAGAAAAGGGAGGATTAAGAGATGACAGTCAAATGCGTAGTTGCTCTAAGTGCCTCCTTGTAGCTTTTAGTAGATTGCTTAGGCCTGAAATACTCTGGGATGAGTCCTATTGTCTAAATTACTAAAATCCAGCCGTACAGAGCATACGTACACTTTCTCAGAGATATCCATTTCAGCACAAGTATTTTTGTGTGTGCGTGAAAGTAATTTTCTCTTCTGTCAGTAAGTCATAAAAGGAATGAGTAGAATGTTGCTTGTGTCACAATGCATCCAGTGTCGATAATCACTGTTTACAATGATTTGTATTCTTTAGTCGCATTGCTAACATCCAGAGTTGACACAGCATTAGAGTTTATGTTGCTTGTGGCTCTTATGAGATTAAAAAGTCTTAAAATACTCAGAAGAATATTACTGTTTAATATTGTGCGTTTGTGCTCTACTAAAATTCACCCTTTTAGAGATACAAGCATACCTACACTTTCTTAGTGATGTCCATTTCAGTACAGCTATCTTTTTTTTTAGGGTGTACTCACACTAGGTACGGTTGTCTTGAACTTAGGTGCTTGTTAGGTGCATCGCTCTCTTCCAAATTCTTTGTGGATTCTTTCACAGCACTCCACGCTGTTAGGATCCACTGACAGACATCAGAAAAGAATGCTTTTTGCATGCGGCTGATTTTTGTGAAAGACTTTTCACCACTTGTCATCCAAGTCTCCCTGGAGTATTTGAAATTTGACTCCTCTTCAAAAGGGAGTATTTGAAAATAATTACCAGTTAGTAATTTGTATTGCATGTTCTATCTGCTGAAGAAAAAGTAGCGTAGTCTATTTTCTTTGCATTGATTTTTTTGTTTATCTTTTTTGATTGTAATTCTAGTTAGAGCGCCCCTAGTGGTCTAAGAAAAATCCACAGAATAGCTGCACATTCGTATAACCCATGTGGTTCAAAACCTAAGAAAAAAGTAGCGGCTTATAGTCCAGAAAATTTTATATATTGTTTTGTATTATTTCAAGTTGTTTGATATGCAGTAAACAAATATTTTGCTGAACAGATTTACCACTTTTGACACTCATAAATGTTCATGAAAGTTATCATGCTGCAGGTATTAGGAGGTTTGCTGAAGGTGGCAGCTATTGGGCAGCAGGGGGGGTTGTATCTTTAACAAACTATGACAGTTCGCGATCATTCAAAAGTAAGAATGTGTAATAAATTCATATAAAAAATTTGTTCCTTAAAAGTGACGTCGGGCCTTCAGTTTCACACTCAGGTGCGCTTTGTACTCACACTACAAAGCAACTTTTCCACTATCGTGCCAAACCATTCTAACAACAGTTCGGAATGGTTACGGTTGCTTCTCCACTGAGCCTGGAACGGCACTGTTGCCAAGCTACCACAGCTGGCTTAGCAGAAGCGCATGAGTCATCAGTAGGCCCACACAGAATCTGTACGTGCAGAAATCTGCAGATTTTTAGCCCATAAAAGAGTCCTTTTATTTACTTGTGTGAATGTGTGTACATTTTTATTTATTCAGTTTTGAAAGTAATTACAGTAATTTTTTTATACTAACTTGAAAATGTTCATATGATTTATTCACAATACAGTTCGTTATATTATAATAAGTAATATTTTCTGTCTTTTAGTAAATATATTATACGAGAGACTTGCTTTGTTAACCAAATAAGTGGATCTAATTGGATTTGCATTGTAAACCATAAATACAATTTACAAATGTATTATTGTTTTTATTTCAAATTTTAAGATTTTTGTTATAATATTGCCAAAATCATTCCACATAAATCTGCACAGAAATAGCAAAAAATATTGGCATAACAGTGTTTAGTCATGCTGTTGCTTTCACTTTTACAAATGAGCAAGAAAAAACTAACTTCTGCTTTTATTTAAATTTAAATGAGCAAAGAGAGCCATGTACATTGTGCTATCAAGGTAACTACTGATGCGTTTTGTTTAATGTTCTAAAGCAGTGGCTCTCAAACTTTTTTTATCAAGTACCACCTCAAAAAAAAAAGGTCTCTCCAAGTACCACCAAAATGAGCAGTAATGAAATACAGTAGCTCATTAGGCCCAGTAAAGCAGCTACAACTCTGCACAGTTAAAAAACGTGGTAGATTACCTCAGAACCATAGGCTATATGTCATATGTGGCATATTATATACATAATTTTTGATACATTTTGAAATTTGTGTAGCATGTACATGACATATTTCATTCCTCCGCGTACCACTAGAAGGAAGACTGCGTACCACTAGTGGTACACGTACCACAGTTTGAGAACCACGGTTCTAAAGAGCTCTGTTACAGCACAACTGTGGAAAATGAAACCGTATCCATGCTGTCTGGCCCAGTTTGGCACGTTATAGAATGGTTTAGCATAAAGAATGGTTCAGCACGATAGTGAAAAAGCGCCTTAAGTATTCCGTGCTAAAGCCCAACTGAACCACGCTTTGGCACACCTCTTCCAACCAGGCCAGAGCTGGTCAAATGAACCGCGGCGGAGTACTCACACTTGTCAAATTAATTAATTAATTAATTTATTTTATTTTATTATTTTTTTTTTTTCCCAAGGCAGTCCATCAACAAACTTGAAAGTACAACCAGAAAGTAACGTAATCTTGTTTTGCATTTGAAATAGGATTATTTCTCTTAACCCATTGGCAGATTATTTTGCTTGTTTTACTGAAAAACTCAATTTATTTTTTCTAAAATCAAAAACAATTTTTTTTTTCAAAACAATACTTTTTTATTTAAGAATGTTTAGATATTTGGACTAGAAACTGTCAGAATATTTTTTTGACTGTGTAGGAGTAAATTCCCAATTTATGAAGGTATTTTCTCATAATTTCTTATCTTTCCGTTGTCTTTTGTGTGCAGACTGTCAACTGCGTTCCTCTGTGTGTGTGTGTGTGTGTGTGTGTGTGTGTGTGTGTGTGTGTGTGTGTGTGTGTGTGTGTGTGTGTGTGTGTGTGTGTGTGTTGTGCAAAAGTGTATGTTTATGCATATTAATATGGCTGTCGGTGTGACAGATTGGCCGTGTGTGAAACTCCAATCAGTACAGCATTTTTCTCCAATGTAACTTGCCTCTCGAGTGGATTGGTTGCTGTGGCGACAGGCCTGTTTGTTGTGGGTGGGAAGCTGAGACAGACAAACACCAGCATCTGGTGGACTGGCTGCTCTTCCAGCATGGTGTGGCGCAACCCAAGCATTCATATCTCTGCATTTCAGCATTTTTAAAGTTAGGAATACTTTATGTTCAATATATATAACATACTTTTGATTCATAATGATTTGTGGTGGAAGATATTAGGCTCCATTAAACTGGGGTTTTGGAGTATTTAAAACTTTAAGCCTGCTCACAAGTTGCATGAAAAAGATGTAGGTCCAAGAATGATTTTAAATGTAAAAGTAATTTCATTACAACTGTAATGATAATGACACAAATAAATATGACCCAATATTTAGTAATGCAATATGTTTTGATAATAAACATTCATAATATTGTTATGGTGGATATTTAAAATATTACAGTGAATAATTATTTATCATTTAAGCTTTAAAAATACCTTATATTGTATATATGATATTCAGATGTTGCATTTGCATTGGTGTTTAACTCAACAACAAACCGTACATGCATCACATCACTCATATGGAAACTATAATTAAACACCTAAAGAATCTAAAACAGATGTTGATCAATCAGTAAACAAAATACATCATAACTTATTCAGAGGAATAATGCTGACTCCGTTAAAGACATAAAGCTGTGTTTCCAAGAGGAACGTAAACGTGAAATTGAATCCAGCATAGTGCAAAAGCTAACATTATTTTATGGTAATATTTATTGTATATTCTAAATAATTTCTGCTCACTCAATTAAATGGGCATTATCAGTGGTTATCAGCTTATATATATGGGCTAGTAGGGGCCTTCTGCACCTACTAGTAAGCTCAGAAGGCTGTTATCATCCATCCACATGGGTAATCAGCTTTACTAATAAAGAAGACTCCAGATCCAGATCTGTTTGTACATTCATTTGGGGTGAGGCTTGGGGTAGGGGTAGATGTTATTAAAATAAAATGAAAGGAATTAAATAAATAAATGAAATTTAATAAATAATAAGAATAATTCTCCTTAACTTCCAGCCCTAGCCATATGTGATCTTTCATTCATTCATTCATTTTCCTTTTGGCTTTATTAATCTGGGATCGCCACAGGGGAATGAACCGCCAACTCATCCAGCATATGTCCTACGCAGTGGATGCCCTTCCAGCTGCAAACCATCCCGGGGATACACCCACACACTCCTATTCACACACATACACCATAGACAATTTAAGCTTACCCAATTCAACTATACTGCATGTCTTTGGACTTGAGGGGCAAACCGGAGCACCCAGAGAAAAACCACGCGAATGCGAGGAGAACATGCAAACTCCACACAGAAATGCCAACTGACCCAGCTGAGGCTTGAACCAGCAACCTTCTTGCTGTGAGGCGGCAGCACTACTTACTGCACCACCGCATCACCCCCATATGTGATCTGTAGCTGATTAACCATGTGGATGGATAACAACCTTCTGACCTATATCTATCAGCTGACAACCACTGATAATGCCCATTCAAGCAAGTGATAACATTCGAATCGGCTGTTCAACCATTTAAATAAATAGCTTGTCTATAAATATTTAAATGCATACAGTATGTCCTACAAACTAATCCTGCACAAACAATATGTTTTCTCTGATCAGTTTAGTATAAAATGACCAATCCAGTCATTTTGGAGATCAGTGGCTTAACATTTAAAGTGGTAGACAACATGACTGCTTAGAATAATCAGATTGATTTTGTTCACTGGCATAGACTCTAATATATAGCAGTTATTGTTTTAGGTATTTTCATAGCTTTCTTTCTTGGTGTGAACATCTTTCTATTACCTTCCTGAAGAATTTTTATTACATCATTTATGTGCAGGGGAACTCTACGCTGTTTATAACCACATTTTCCAGTTTTATGCCAGCATGTTACTTGTTTGGAAAAGACATAACTCACTCTTACTGAATGAGTTATCAAGTGTAGGCAGACTCAATGTTTATGCAGATTTTTTATTATCTGAATGTATGAGACACCTGAGTCACCAGATGTTTGGAAGGTATATTTTCCTTGCACTGAATTCATGTTTCTGGCTATACAAACTAACTAATAAACATTTTACCATGTACACATTTTCTTCCATTGCAGTTGCCTTACAGTATCCTAGATTTTGCAATTAAAGTTAATTTAAACGAAGGAAAAAGTTTTTTGTTTTGTTTTTGTTTTGTTGTGGTAATCCACATTATGCTAGCAGTCTCTTGACTCGGAGTCTGAACATAGATTGTTCTTCCACTACCAGATCAGTGGGAGAAAAGATGTGTTGAAACTTGCTGTTTGTGCCATGTGCTATATGCCGCTCAGACTTATATGTGGGGAACAGCTGTTTGTTCTCGAAATGATCACATACACACATATGGGCCTTTCATGAGGATGTAAAAGATTCTGTCAGGCTTTTATTATTTGCTATAGTGTAGTTCTTCTAATGACTAGCTGTGAGAAACTGAAAAAAAAATGACACAAGTGAAGTCAGTGGAAAACCAGAATCAAAAATGTTACTTATCGTCCTCATACTGGTATAGATGACATGCTCATTTTTATCAATATTGCTTAAACAGAACTTTATGCCATGGCAATTTGCAAACTTTATTTTTTTTAACACAAACAAATTAACTAAAGCCTGTTATTTAAAAATAGATCAAAATGCGGTACAGGTTTTACAAGCACTGGTTATAATAAGACATAATTGATAAAACCCATTCTTTTAAATTGTAACTAAATGCATATTTAAAAACATTTTACATTTAAAATGTAAATTATTTTAATGCAATAATTGACATACAATTTAAGCACTTTAACCTTTGTTAAGTTATGATATTAAGATTTAATGGGTTCATCCTAATCTTAATACTCTAAACTGGAGATCCTCAAACTAAGGCCCAGGGGCCAAATCAATCAGACCGATCAATCAGAGAAGAGATAGACAAATGATGGGAAAGGTTGAGGCGAATACCTTAACCAGAAATCATCATTTCTAATTTTACATAATCTTTTGTTTACTTGTTGAATTGCCGAGCTATAAAAAAACTGAAATCAAATGTTTAAATGAAATGAGAATTCATTATTTAAGGGTCATGGGTCATAAAACCCTAAAAGCAAGAAGTACAAGAAGTACATTATAAAATGTATAAGAAATATATAGTAATTTATATAATTAAAGTGTGTATGTATATATATATATATATATATATATATATATATATATATATATATATATATATATATATATATATATATATATAAAATAAAGTGTGTATAATATATATAAATTATGAAGTTACCCAGGCAACTTTAAGGGCCCACCACCCTCAATCAAGTTTGATTATTGACCCTTCACAAGAAAACGTTTGAGCACTCCTGCTCTACACAGTTCTTTGTCTTTTCAAATCCTGCAATTCTATTGTGCACCAGCAGGGGGCTCTGTGTGAAAATGAATTGCTCACTATAATAGCATGAGACACTGGTGGCTCTGCACAATGTTGAGCAAGACAGATTATTTGTCCAAGACTAAGTTTCCTTAAAGGGAAATTATTCCCAGGATGACAGATTTAACAGACACATAGCAATGCTATGGTGTCATCATGTGGACATCATGAAAGATTGGACAAATGATGATTTATGAATTATTGTTCCTTCAGCAAAAAGAACAAAAAATCCAAATTAATTAAAGAAATTGCATGTCTGTCTGTCAATTTATTTATTTATTTATTTATTTAGGGGTGTCATGGTGTTGTAGTGGGTAGCACAATCGCCTGACAGCAAGAAGGTCACTGATTCGAGCCCTGGCTGGGTCAGTTGGCATTTCTGTGTGGAGTTTGTATGTTCTTCCTGTGTTCTTGTGGGTTTCCTCTGGGTGCTCCAGATTCCCCCAAAGTACAAAGACATGTGCTATAGGGGAATTGATTAAGCTAAATTGGCCGCAGTGTATGTGTGTGAATGCAAGAGTGTATGGATGTTTCCCAGTACTGTACTGGGTTGCAGCTGGAAGGGCATCCGCTGTGTAAAACATACGCTGGACAAGTGGTTCATTCCACTGTGGCAACCCCTGATTAATAAATGGGACTAAGCGAAAAAGAAAATGAATGAATGAATAAATTTATTTTTGCTCATGTTCAATTGCAGAATGTTCATGAAACACATATCAGTATAAATGAGTGTGTGTATTCACATCTCAGTGTGTTTTTTCTGGTTAGTTCACTGATTAAAGTTCACAAAGCACAAAATCCCTAGATGAATAGGATTGCACGTGGACGGCTGGTTGCTGGATGACTAAAATCTAATGCAACATAGCCAAACAAGGATAAATAATTCTGGTATTTGTACCGTTCAGTGACTGGAGCAGCAAAAGAGTTATAATGACAAAAGCAAGTGCTTATTCTCTGAAACACACTTTGGGACATTTCAAGTTTGTCAGCTATATTTATTTTATTTGTAGTTTTCCAAGCATAAAAGTCTGTATTTAAAGTATGATTGTCACACATTTACATCATGATTTACACAAGACTCCCACTAAAGTGTCATTCAGTGTATCCTTTTTTTTTTTTTAATCTTCAAAATAAGTATTGGTTTAGCTTAGGTTTAAGTTAGGTTTAGGTTAGTTTTGGTTTAGTATTGTTTTTTTTTTATTCAAGTAAATTTGTAAACACTTAATAAAGGGCTTTTTTTTCTATAACCCTCATCTCAGGGAGGAAGCGCAGGTCTGATTACTATAATTTTTCTTTCATTTTTCTTTTATGCGTTTGCCACATCAGCATGAAGACACAATCAGGATAAACATCCCTAGACAGTGGAACACCCATCTCACCTCCAGATCTGAAGCAAACACACAGAGCATAGCTTATTTGTTTTCTGGAGCTCTGTGTTCTGAAGCCCTCCTTCTACCAGCATGAAGCAGAAAACACACAAACACACTTTTCCACTTCTGAGAGGATTCTGTTTGAACTTAGCACTGGCTGCTGTTGAAAGACCACCCGTATTATCCTTAAGTAACATGACACCTTCCTGATCTCTGACAGCGCTGCATGTCTTTGGTTGAATCCATTGGATGAAATGATTGAATATGCTTATTACTTCACATTTGATGTACAGATTTTTACAGAATGCCAAATTATACCGTGCTTAATTAAACTGATGGCTCATATCCTGGGTAGAAGGTCCATAAATGTGTGTGGTCTCTTCTTTTTCTGTTAATTGCTTTTAGTCATCAGCAAGTCTTTTTTTTATTCCTTATAAAAAGTGACCTGAGTATAGCTTAGAATCACCCACTTTTTCTTTACATAATTTATTAGAACTATTCAGCACACTACCCTTTAAAGGTTTGGTATCTGTAAAATTCCTGTTTGATGAAAAACAATAAATCTATTTGGAAAAAAAACAAACAAAAAAAAACGTGAAGGAATAATGCTGTGAAATATTGTTACAGTTTAAGCTGTTTCTTCTGTAACCCTTGTGTGAAATTGTATACTATATACAGTTGAAGTCAGAATTATTAGCCCCCCTTTATTATTTTTTTTATTTTTTTAAATATTTCCCACATGATGTTTAACAGAGCAAATAAATTTTTCCAGTATGTCTGATAATATTTTTTTCTTCTGCAGAAAATCTTATTTATTTTATTTCGGCTAGAAAAAAAGCAGTTTTAATTGTTTTAAAAACCATTTGAAGGTCAAACTTATTAGCCCCTTTAAGCTATATATTTTTTTAATACTCTACAGAACAAACCATCATTATACAATAACTTGCCTAATTACCCTGTCCTGCCTAGTTAACCTAATTAACCTAGTTACTCCTAAAGATAAAATACTCCACAAAGATAAAATAAATCAGTTATAAGAAGTGAGTTATTAAAACTATTATGTTTAGAAATCTGTTGATAAAATCTTCTCTCAGTTAAACAGAAATAGGAGAAAAATAAACAGGGGTCTTATAATTCAGGGGGGCGATAATAATTCTGACTTCAACTGTATATATAGACAGAGCTCAGCATATACAGTATGCGTACACCCTCCGCAATTTTCTCATTTAAATTAACATTTTTTATAGGATCCTTTACAATATTATATTTGTGCATATACATTTGTTTAGTCAGTACTGAAGCCAAATCTGGAGCTAATCTGACAAAATAACTTAAGATATTGGTTCAAAAATTAGTAGCCCAAATTTATAGGTTAGGGAAAATATTAATGACAATTTTCAAAAAGAGCAAAAATCAAGAGGAACAAAAAAAAATTCTACAATTTTGTTTAGATGTTGTAGTTTGTAATTTATTTACAATATTTTGCATTAATTTTATTGTATTAAGTTATTAATTTATATTAATTGTATATCTTTTTAATTAAATTTGTATATATTATTTTTTTAAGCTTTCCTTTGATTGGCAAGACTTCAAATTAGTAAAAGTAAAAATGTAAAAACAAAATTAAAGGTAGCTGATGATTGATTATAAAGCTTGTTTGGCATGCTGTTGCAGGAAAGAGTACTAAGTTCATAAGATCCTCGAACCCGATGCTCCATCTCATTTGCAAGGCAAGAGAGGAGTTTGAGTTCAGGTAGATCTTCAGAACTCCCCTGCTGTAGAAGCTAATGAACAGATATTGATTGCTCTTAAGAGATGACTGCATACTAGGAGCATGTCTATGGTGGAGATTTGGATTAGTCAATTAACTTAAGTTGAATGTTTTTGGACGGTGGGAGGAAACCGGGGAATCAGGGGGAAACCCACATGAGCACGAGGAGAACGTGTAACCTCCGACGTTCTTGCTGTGAGGCAACAGTTCTAACCACTGGGCCACCCTTCTAGGAAAGGAGGAGTAGGGGTGGAAGGGGGATTCTTCAAAACGAAGATGACTGTCAAATGGAACTTAGGGTATTTATAGTGACTTAGGAATCGTCTGATTGGTGAATCAGAAATGGAATAATGCAGGGCCGGCTGCAATAATTAACTGCGAAATTAGTTTATAAAGAAACTTCACTTATTTTTAATGGGCATATATGTTACTGTTTTTATATTTAAAACAAGGGTTACTATATTTTGCAATATTATTATTCCTGAGATTACAAAGCTGAATTATCAGCAGTATTTACTCTCATCAGAAATCACACAATTATGACATTTTTAAATAAACAAAAAATTATAAGTCATAATTCCAACAGCTTTTCTCATATTTCAAATGATTTTGAAGAATGGTTCTCAGTTTCAGTAAACTCCAAACATCCAGCAACACTTTAAGCTCTGTGGATGAAGCAGTACATGTTCTCTATGCATAATACCCATATCCATACTTCATAGCTTGTAACTTATCATAGCAGAACAGTGAATGTTTTGCTTCTCCACCAGAACTGCAGACTGCAGGTGGCCAGCGTTTTTGGCACTTTCCATATAAACAGATCCAGTGAGCCGGGCCAAACTGGCCAGAGTAATTCCGGCACCAAGCATGAGGATCACTAGAATACCAATCACAGCCCTGCAAGAGAGAAACTGTGTCTGCCGTATACACAACAACACCACCATCAGCAACACAGGTGCAGAGAGAAAGATGTGCAGAAAACGTAAACAAACTGACTTTTCCTGCTTTCTAACAAACTGAATTTCTTTGCTTATCCAGTTAATATCTGAATGCTGATGATGCCTTAAGTCCCAATTTACAGAACAATTGACTTTTCCTCTATATCTTTGCATATACAGAAGATATTTGAATGCTGATAATTCCTTAATTCCCAATTTTCAAAACAGATTTTATTTTGCAGCATTCAGCAGTTATTTAAGTAAAAAACATCATGGGATGATCCCTGTTTCTCAGCAGGTCTGTGCTCAGCAGGTCTGGGATGAGCATTCGTCATGATTTCATTGCTTACAGTGACAGACTCGCATGTTTTAGCGCATAGAGTCACTTTCCCTTATTTGATGTTGGATATATTTATAGGTGCTGTGAATGGAGCACAGCTGTGTTGACTTTCCCTCCTCAAGATCTTTATGTTGTGTTGGCCCCCTGCAGCCCACCGTTGATTTAACTTGGTTTCTTGGTGTATTGTGTGGAAGTGTTTTTCGATCTCTGTAGGTTACAGGTGAAAGAGGCACTTTAGCTTAACAACACACTTTGGTTTGAGTCTGGATGGCGTCCCAACAATAGATTGTTACCTTTGGTCTACCATTAGGTTCTGTTAGGAGCTGTGTTTACTCAGCAGATTTTACAAACACACATCGACCTAACACTTTAACCTACTCCTGGTCCTCTTTCCTTCAAAGTGAGCGAGAGACACTTTTTAAAGTCTGTGTGAAATCAAAATGTACAGTGTTTATTTTGCTAGGGCTTGTTATTTTTTAGGTAAAAAAAGGTTTGTATTGTATTAGTAATCTGCAATCAAATTTGACAATTTGGTTCTATGCTTGGAGTGACGGTCCTTCTTTGTTGACGTCAGTTTGATGGCTTCAGATACAAGTTTCTTAACCATTACATTTTTACTGTTAACTTGCTATGCATAAATTATGCATCAAAAGAAAGCTCCACCCCCTACTTATTTAATTTTAATTAAAAGTACATCAACATACCTAAACATCTCTGCAGCTTCCGGTTCATGGTGACTTTAGGAAAACACTGTGGTACTTACGCATATACAGGAGCAGAAAGCAAGAAAAGTATTCCAGGAAAGTTTCACAGTTTTTTTTTTAAATTTTGAGATGTTAATACATTTTTCTGCAAGTATGTAGGCATAATAGATCACGTAAAGGTGTGTGAGAGCTGAGCATGTGTTTTAAATGTTTAGGCTTTTAAAACTAATCATGCTTAGCAGCAATTTTAAAGCTCCTGTATGTGAAATTATTTCCTTTTACCCTAGATCTATTGTATACAGATGGATTCCAGATCACCGTAATTTTAAAGATTTTTTTTTTCTTTTTTGATCGATCATTAAAGGTGATGTTTAATTAAAGCAATGGTCCTTGGTGAGTCATAAAATGCAAGGTTTCTGATACTTTGAGAAGAATGGAAACATTTACAGGCCAAACAAAGTAAATATCTGTGGCTCCTGAAGAAACATTGAGGTCTTGTGAAGGGAAACAATCTGTCAATGCGAGAAACTGCATTATTTACAACATTATTAGCTTCTAGAGCCTCTGCAAAGAGTCCTGAGCAAGTTTAAACTTGAGCCGATGCTGTTTGCCTACAACAGTGAGAATGCAGGTGCTGCATTGTTCATCAAAATGGTATTTATACATGTGTTTATTCTAAATTTTGTCATTTAATAAGGTCGCAAACAAAAATTGTCAGCTCAAGTGTGAGTTTGCACTGAAACATTTGTCATCAGGTGACAGGAACCAAACTGTTTTTCTAAGGTTGTGGATTGTAGGTAATGGTGTTGTAAATAACGTTCAGTTTCTGGCACATATCAATCATTTCAATTCAAAAGACCTCAGTGTATCACAGTGGTGTAAAGTAACAAATTACAAATACTCAAACTACTGTAATTGAGAAGTTTTTTCTCAGGAATTGTGCTTTACTAAGTAGTTTTAAAAATGTGTACTTTTACTTTCCCTTGAGTACATTTTTACTGCAATAATGGTACTTTTACTCCACTACTTTCCTTCAGTCTGCAGTCACTACTTTATTGTTTCTTGTCAATGGGGAATAGAAAATTCCAACCTGTGATTCCTGTCCAATCAAATCGCGCACAGAAGGTAAATCGCCGAACTGCTTCAAGACATATAAGATTTATAATTACAGCAAACTGTTTCAAAACCTTTACAGTTTTAAGAGGTACCACTTAGATATGCTTGACATTTATAGCAGGTTTGGCATGCTGTCCCGGGAGAGAACCCTGAGCTCTTAAATATTTGAGCCCAGGGCTCCCGCCCGGTCAATACACATATCAGGGGATCCGAGATCAGGTAGGTCTTGATAGCTCCTTCCTGATCAGGAGGAGAAAAAGGAGGAGATGGGGTGGAAGGGGGGATTCTTCCAAAACGAAGATAAAACAATAATGAGAAAGTGATCCATTTATATTAAGCTAGGATCACTCTGATTGGATTATTACTGATTACGGATCAGTGGCCAGCAGTGCTTAATCATATCACGTGCTCCTCTCGAAATTAGTTTATGAATTTTCACTTCCAAGTAGATGTCCAAAGTATTTACACACAATGACCCAGAGACAGTTTAGATGCATGTCATTGATGAGACAATTACAGATGTTTACTGTATGATCACAGAAATGGCCTTAAACAACCTGCAGACAAAAAACATCAACATGACATTTTGTTTGGAAATGAAAATCGAGTTTACATCTGAACGCAATGTCAGGCCGATGTCAGTGTCCAACCTGAAATTAACCAAATATTGGACTATTGGACAATTATTGGACATCAAAATGACATCCTTAGACGCTGGCTAGACATTGAATTTTGGTCACCTGATGTTATGACCTTGTGTGCCTCCTGGGTAATGACTAAATGCACTACAGAATGTTACATTTACACTCATGAACAAGTTACATGTAAATGCATCAGCTTTTTACAGCGTAATACCAAAGTCTATCTTTGAAACACCTCTCGAGAGGATGCTCGGGCATGCATTCTGTCTGAATGGGAAAACATCAAATTCTCCAAAAGTGCTTGCCAAGCTTACGATTAAATTTCATATTAAGAATCACCAATAAAATTAGGCAATAACTGTGTCTTTAGTTTAATTTCTAAACATCTAAAGCATACAAAATCTGCAGAAACTCACTTTTGGTCCGAGCTCTTCCCCTGGAATATAGTCAGTTTATAGCGATCAATGGTTGGCTCCTGTACTAGAAGGCGGTTGTTATTCGCCATATAGAGATCGATGAGTGGCTACTGTGCTTATAGGCGGGGCTTTATACACCATATTGACATTACACTTTTCCCCAATCGAAAATATATGGTGGCATGTCTTGTGTTTTCTATAGTCTTTGGTAATACTCACTACTCACTACTCTTGAGTACTTTTGAAAAGTCTACTTTTTACTCATACTTTGAGTAATATTTACAAAAGATACTTTTACTCTACTTGCACTACATTTTTAGGCAAGTAATGTTACTTTTACTTAAGTATGGTTTCTCAGTACTTATTTAATCACTGGTGTATCGTGAGGAATCATGGCTTTCTAACTGTTGGCTTGAATTTAAAAATCATGAAATATCAAGATTTCATCTGAAAATCTTCATTGATGTTCAACAGGATAAATAAAGGATGATTTTGTGTACTTCTTGGTAACTTTCATGTCTCCTGTGTTAGTGTAAAATAATCGTCCTGTGTACATTTTTCTTACCAAGTACATTCTTCTCATGCATTTCTTTAGCTACAGTATTACACAGATGTTTGTGTGTGATCTTCATCACATGGATGGATGACGCTCTTCTCTCAGCCCCTGTATGACTAATGGAGGAATTCTCACATATAACGAGAGGGACTGGCTCTCTCGTTCTTTCTATCTCTCTTTCAGGCTGTTCTGGCATCTGTCATGAGACTAGACAGCTGTTGCTGGTTTGGAGAATGTGTCTCTGGGAAGCAAAAGAAGAATGAGGAATGGATCGAGAGGGACAGAGAAGAAGAACAGACATGTATATGTACTTTATTGCAAGAGTCGGGCATGACAGGAGAAAATCTACAGCATCTGCTTTGAACATGCACATTTATTCAATTCTCTCCTGCTGCCTGGCTTAGTGCAGCTCAGATTACACAGGAGCTCAGAGGTTAGTTAGATTAGTGAAACCACAGTGCCTTTAAATCTTCCCTGCAGGACATCCAGAATGCCACATTACAAGAGCTTTGTGAAAGATCATGATGTCACTGATTATGTTACATGAAGGATACATTTTCTTATCGTGTTTTACGTATTAGATTTGTAACTAAACACATTTTTCTTTAGTTTTAGTCAACACATTTAAGATAAAATTTGGTTTTGCTTTGAAAAAAATACGTTTTAAAACTTTTTTGTTTACTAAAAGACTCATCAATAATCATTTTGCGTCTCTGAAAGACGTTTAATATTGTGAAACTAAAAGATTAAAAGATTTATTCCACATTTTTTGTTTCTATTTAGTGATATAAAACAATTTTATACTAAAAACATTCTATAATAGAAATGAGTTAAAGAAAGCAAATGTTTTGTTGTTAGTGTATACTTTACTCCCACACATGGTGTTAAGGGGATTTAAAAGTAAAAAGGTTGATCCCATTGCTGTATGCCATACTTTTGGGCGTGCTTTGAAAGTTTGAAGTTGAATGAATAGAGAATGGAGAATGGATAACGTCATGCTTCAGAAATAATCTTCGCATGCTTTTGTTTTTGATTGCATTGTGAGCAAAATATCACTTTGTTCCTTTGTTTCTGTTTATGGCGGGGAAAGTTATGCTGCAAAAGCGAAAGGAGAGATGCCCTTTTCCCAAGGCTCTGTATGTGTCGTCATAGGTTCATGAAGTTTTAGAGAGGTTCAGGTTGCTCCGTTTGTGGCAGTGGAGCGCGAGAGCGCTGTGTTGTTTAGGGCGGAGTAAACCATTACGCCAGAGAAAGGGGGAGGTTGGAGAGCTCAAACGAAAAAATCCGCTCCGGGCGTTTTCGTCACTGTTGTTGCCGAATGCTGCTGTTGTATGTTGTTTTTCTCGCTAGGAAAAACTTTAATATTTTTAGCGGATTGGAGTGATTATAGATTTTTATTTTGCTCTTAGAAGAGAACTACCTGAAGTTTGGGTTGGTGCGCACCGACAAAGTGCCAAGTGAATCGCTGAGATCTGTTGGTCTATACTTTAGTTAAAGTTTCAGTGTTGAAGTTTGTCAGTCCCGTGCGCTCAGCTGAAAACAAACCAATGGAAAACATATTAGCGACCTCGGTGATTATGTATGTCTGTACTTTAACGGAACACTTTATATCGACTTTTGAACAAGCTCAACGGAATTGCGCGATTGTATCTCTGATCTAAAAAAGGACCTCGGGACGTGTTTAATGGTTTTGGGATTAACATTCATCAACTTGCAATCTGAGGCTGTAAATCTATCATTGTTTGACAATGGAAGAGGATCAAGTGTCTTCGGCCGAGGAGCCGCAGGCGGTCAGCGCCGCATCTTCGGACAGTTTCTCCCGGCTCTGGACGGACGTGATGGGGATGCTGGTAAGTTCGGACTGGGGGAGGGGTGTCACAGGAAGGCAACTTGAGAAAAGTCCTTCAACCCAAGGGTCTTAATTTATTGAAGCTCATTGTGTGTAGTGGTTGTGCTTTGATGCCAAGCCCATGTTAAAGCAGCCTGCAGGAGCGTCTGGAAAACGTGTGCTTGCTTTGAACAGAGGTTTTGAAGCTCTGCGCTTTGGTCTGTTGGGAGACAGTGTGAAGTTCAGAAATCTTCAGGGAATCTTACCACATGGTATGTAACTGAACTGAAGTGTTTGTTATTATACGCTCCGCAGGTTCAGCTGTGCACGTGCGCCTTCGACGCGCAACGCAAACTCGGAAACTTTGGATGTGTTTTTGTTATTTCACTTTAAGTCGGCGTGTTGGTTAATGACAAAGCTAGAGGTCCTGAACATTACTGGACTGGTGATAATCCAAGCAAATGCATGGGCAAGAAGTAGTGGTAGTTATCGGTAAAACTTGTATTTTCTTGCTTGTAATTTAGCTTTAATCGTTCACAGAGTATCTTGCATGACAAGACCTAACTTTCGACCTTAAAACAAGATTCAATATCACCGTGGAATGGTTTGTATATAGCCTACTGTTAATATCCAATCCGTGCGTTTTCTCTGCATAATTTAGCTGATATGTTTGACTATAATGTATCATGTTCAGAAGTGAATATATTTGCGTTCGTTGGTTTATTGCGAGTTAAAATGACTTGAAATGTGAAAACAACGTGTATTCTCTCACAATGCCATGTGTATTCTCACCTAATGTTGTGTCTGTTGTTTGTGCACTTAACTAAATAAGGTCACTTATCAGTCAGCTCAGTGTGTTTTGTGTTGCATTGAGATAAGTGAATTTGCCTATAGCCGTACTTTTGGTTTTATTACTGTTAATTGTGGTTGTAGTAGTGTAGGACATTTGCATACAGTATTTCCAGAGACTTTACCAAAAATCTTTACTTAAACATACAGATACAAGAGATAAAATGTCACATGCATTTCCAGTGGAAACAATCTTGCTTTTTGGAGGTTACATTGTTAATCTGGTGTCTGAAGAAAGGTCTTTTTGACTTTTGTGTCTAGGAATGTGAGATTTTTCTAATGAGAAAAGATGCAGGCAACTAATTCAGCACTCCTCCCAGTTGTTTCTGTTAAATCCATGAAGTGTTAAACTGTAACACTGACACACATTAGTGATTAATTTAAGTTGCACACCTTGCTTCCTCCCTCAGGCATATTTTATCTTGTGATCTTACTGTAAGTGGATGATTTTTTTTTCTTCCTTAGAACATGTCTCATGTGTACTCCTCTTCTTACAAATAGCCCTGCAGTGCGCTCTCCTCATCTGACTTTAAAACTCACACAATAACAATGAAACCACATTGCTTAAGCAGCATGCTGAGACTGTACTTCGATAAAGCATTTGTGGGAAAAATGTTGTTAGCAAGCAACTGAAGGTGTTTTAAGCTTTGCGTCACCCAGCCCTCAACAACAAACTGTAGCTATTGTTAATACACAGAGCTTTAATCAAATCATAATCTTTTTTGGCTTTAAACAGCTGTATTTAGTGATCTTCATTATTAGCATTATTAGTTTTGAAAAATTTGCTTACCTTTCTTTGCTTAAGTGGCTTTGCTTGACTTCTTAGCCAACAGAAAGCAACATTGTAAAATTTATCCCTGTTCACAGGGATCCAAAAAATTATTATTTAATAAAACTGTATTATAGTCAGGGTTGCGTTTCCGAAAACCATTGTTAGCCAACTTGCGTCGCAAGTTGCGCCATTACAAATATAGTTTGTTGATTTGGCATTTTCCAAATCCATCGTTCCTATGAACATTCAAGTCGAAACTTGTACCCTTGCAACTACACCTTTCGAGCTGTTGTTAGAAGCATAGTTCCTGGTTTTGTTCCATTTCCAGTTATCCCCTCTATAAGCCCTATTCCCTATAACCTGGAATGATAAAAAAAAACAAAAAACATTAAAGTCATCTCTCTTAGGTGTAATTTGCTTTCTAAGTATTTTTTTACAGTTCAGTTTTTGCGATCATCATATTGACAATTGCGCTCGCTTCTTAAAGCACTTTGAAAACATTTATGCCATTTTGAACGCAGCCGTGGCTCATGACGAAAGGTAAAGGTGACCTATTATTTAAAAGCATAATTTATTTACGTCTTCAAAGCTTGTGAAAACAAAAATATATAGCATATGTTAGTGGTTTTAATTTATAGTAGGTTATTTATTAAAAAAGGTATCTGTACTGTAGGCCAATATGACATGGGCCTGTTAGAGCATTTCTACAGTGGTTTAAATGCATCAAATTGTAAAAGTAGACTTTTACAATAAAAAAAGATCTTACCTTATAATAATAAAAATAATAATTATTATTATTAAGTGGGATTTTTCTTCATTTCTAAATAGTCTACTGTAAATTACAACCATTAACAATTTATATGATTTATATGTGAGATTAAAATACATGTTAGCTGAGTGGTTTTATGTTTTACAATTGAATATGGAACATTCTCAATAATATTTTTAAAGGAAAGATTTGCCCTATACTGTATGTGCCGTTTATATATATATATTTCAATTACTGTGGAAAAAAAGTGAATTTTTTTTACTAAAACTAATACTGGAATAAAAAAATGCATGTGCGTGTAAAACCAAAATATGCATAGAAAAGTATGAGTTTTTTATTTTTTAAACTAATAGTGACATTGAAGAGATAAAACCCGCACAGCTGTATAATCAAACAACAATGATAAACATAAAAAACAAAGGTCAAATATAAAGTTTACAAACACCATGATTGACCAGTCAGAATCAAGTACTCCACAGAGCTGTGTAATAACTGGGAAATGCTTTGATTGTGCAAAAGCAGACATGGTTTCAGTTAAGCTGACCATTTGACAGTCTGAGTTTTTTTTACTTTCAACTTTTACAGTCCTTTTAGATGTGAAATGCAAGTTAATAAAATTTTGCCATTCAGTAGCTCTTAGTCTATAAGCATAAGTTTTTGTTATGGCATGCCCTAAATTTTTTAAGTTTTTTAAAAGCGTGTGAGACTTTCTTGAGTGTGTATATTACTGCATTTCTAGCCAGCCTTTATTAAGATTTACTATCTTATACTAATCTTCATAAACAGCATCTAGAACTGGTGGCTATGAGACACATATTAAGGGTCAGAACCACATTCTGAGGTTTACCATAGTGCATGCCAAGCTTATACATCTCTCTTAACGAGAATACCTCTATCTGCCTGTCATAGAAATGTGGTCTGTGTGCGCAAACATCGTTTATGTGCTGCTCCACTCATGTAAATTCACTTCAAAGGCAATTAACACCCTCATTTTAGCCATCTGTCGGATTTGTGTTATGTTGTGTCTGTGACTGTTTAAGAGAGAAAACGATCTGTGAAATACAGTTTTGACATCTTAACAGTTTGCCTTATCATATGTTACTAAGACATGAAGAGCTTTGTTGAAGCTGAAGCTTTGGGATTTATATTAAATCCAATAGTTGTGGTTGCAAGAAAGGTGTTACCAGAGTTAAACAGCAGTGATCTTAATACTAACCCTAGTCTAACCCCAATTCATAAATTTGCTGATTTCACTATTTTATAGCACGCTTAAGAGCGGATGTTTATATCCGCAGTATTGAGCACCTTAACGGTAACTCATTTTGAAATTTGTATGATGAGCCATTGTTCTCCACCTCTGATTCCAGCTAATTTAACACATTCTCCAGCCAACAGGCCACAGGCGTTTTTTCTTCTCTCTTTTCACCTCCCGTCCTTCCCTTCCTCCTCCTCTCTCCTTGGCCTCTCTGGATATCCTGAGGAAGCCAGTCTAATAAGGGTGTGTCAGGACCCCCTGACCAGCTTCTGTCTCACATCCTCTAACTCGGATACCACTCATGTCCAGGCCTCCCCTCCCCTTTGGTTGGACACGACACCTACGTCAAACAACTTCCTCATATATGCTCTTGTTTCAAGTGGTTTGGACTTTTAGGCCTGGATTACACCTGGATTTAAGGTGTGTTTTGGTTGATCTGATCCAAAGACATGGAAGACTCATTCCTGTAAAGATCTGGTGATCTAGAATTAATGTCATTGCGCCTTTTTTACCTAAAGGGAGTGTCTATTGTGGGTTGAATGAGCTTTTACAATCTTGTGAAATAAGTCAAATAAAATTACACAACGAAAAATTATCTAGTTTTCATTTCTGCTCTGATAGCCACAAAACTATGTGATAACACTTTTGATCAGATTGACAAAAACACTTTTTAATACCAGAAGTAAACAGATTCTTGATTTTAAATACAGGGCAAAAACACATACTAGTTTATTTATTTTATTAATTAGAAACTGGCCACATGCTTTCTGAATGTGTGAGTTTTATTCTTTGTTCATTAATTCTGTCAGGACTTGTTCAGGGATTTTGTGCATTTATGATCAGTTCTAGCAAACAAAAGCAGACTTGTGAAATTTTCGACACATTAAACCTGCTTTGTGGTTTGCTTTGTTACCCAGGATCAGCTTTTTTTAAACGCAGATCTATTTTGCTATATACATTAGCACAGAATAACAAAAGGAAAAGGAAGGGAAATTTTATGTTCAGATTTACATACAACAGTCTGTATTTATGTTTTATTTTTAGATCTATCGTGATAAAATACAGCAATCAACATTTAAAGTGTTTATCATCTTTCATCAAAGTTGTTCTAAAACTATTAAACAACACCCAGTCTTGTCTTGGGACAATTTCGAAAAACGTTTTCAATCCACTCCAAATGTTGACTACTGTATATTCCTGAATAAATTATTTGGCATTTATGTTTTAAATGCATCCATTTAGCTGATGCTTTGATCCAAATAACATTAGAAACAAGTAAAAACTAACACATTATATTACATTATATAAAAAGCTGATTATTGAAGCATAAATAATTCTCAATCAATCAGTATTTTTTAATAAAACAAACATTTTATTATCTGAGGAGAGAGTAGTTTAGGTTAAAGGGATTTAGTTGACAAAAAGATTTGGAAATCCCTGCCTAAAACCTGTAATGTTGCTGTTTTTTTTTTTTTTTTTTTTTCTCTGCTTAAGTCCATCAAGCATGCTCCGTTAACACCATGTCTGCTGCATGCTTCTCTTGAATTCCTGGAATTGTCACACATTTGTCGCAGTGAAAAAGCATTAGATTCAGGGCTGTGTTTGAACCTCTAATGGCTCTGTAAGTCTTCACACTGCATTCAGAATGAAATGTGTTTCCTTTGATTTGAGCGCTTTGAAAAGTACAGCTCTTATCAGATCCGCTCACTTATTTTACAATGGATTCTCTATATGAATGCATTTGAGTTGTTTTGTTTTAGACTTGTGAGGAATGCAGGGTTTTGCTTAAAACATTTGTTTCCTCTCATTAAGGACATGGCCTGAGCTTGCATTGTTTTTGCATCAGCTAAAGAGAAAACCTTCAAATGGTTTAAAGCCGTTTACCCTTTTCTTTTCAGCGGTGCAGGAGAGTAATCAAATACATCTTTAACCCCATGAGAACTTTTCTGTCCCATAATGCCTTTTCTCAGCACAATGAAAAAAAAAGTAGGTCAATTGATTAAAAGGAGTTCTGAGAAAAGTGCATCATGCTATTACTCTCTTTTTCTTCTCCATTTTGCTCTGTCACCCTTTGAGTTTCTTCTCTACAACATAACATTATCTCACGAAAGCAAAGGCTATTACAAAGTTTTGTGGCTTTGCTGAATGGCTGTTCAGTTGAGGGAAGTGTGAATTGCATTGAATTGCTGTGAACAGATGGTTTCTCATATTTGGTGCATTTTATTGTAAAAGGTTTTTGTTGATTGCATAATGTGGGATCTGTCACACTTCCAGTCACTCTGGCCCTGTCCTGGAAGCAAACATTCTTGAGAGAGAATGCTGTTGTTGCATGTCGTTACACAACATGTTGAGTTTGATCCATGCCGTGGGTGGATCAGGACCTCAAGTAGTGCTGAAGTTAGCAGGTTCTGGAAAACTGAACTGCAATTAGATGCTGTATACTTTTGAGGAGTTAACAATGTTTAAAATGAAAAAAAAAAAGACTGTGAGGTGAAGTGTAGCCTACAGTGACAGATATCTCACTTCATTTTATCAACATGGGTCAACTCAAAAGAGCAAACAGTTTAGGAATTATTAATGATTATATGAGCACATAAACATAGCCCCAGCTGGACATTATAAACACAAGAGCTAAATGGCTGTACCTGCTGAAAGCCAAGTTTTTAGGAGAATTCTAGAACAATCTGTGTAGTTGCAGCATGTTTTTTCTCTCCCCCAAATGTTCTTTCATTTACAGGGCTAAACAATAAGGACTGCCCGATGTCCCAATTGTTACTGGTCTGATCGGGCAAGTGCTGCCTCGTCACTAAAGTTTCTTTTTTTCTTTTTTTTTTAAATTAATGTGACTTTGTCAATTGCATGCAAATACAGTCTTAGAATTGTGAAATAGTTTGTACTTTTAAGCCTTTAGAATGCCTTTTCTGTGATGTGGTAAATACCATATTGCTTCTCTGTTCCTCTTATGTGATTGGATGTTGTGAGCACTATTTTTTTTGTAACAATCAGTACAACAAAGAGACAGCAACATAGTGTCAACATCAAATTATGAGGCTAAAAGAAAACATCTCTAATGTCTTAAAAGCAGACATTTAAGTGGGTACAACACAACAAAAAAATGTGTTTTGCTCAGTTTGCCATCAGTTGGGAAATTCAGCCTTCTTTTGTTAGTTAATTTAGAACAGCATTCGAATATTTGCACCTTTTCCATACTGCTCTTTTTGTTTGCATAAAACTTGGATTTTTGTTCATTATACATTTATTTACATGTTTAAAATATTTAAACTCTAGAGTCACAGATGTTATTTTTGACAAGTTATTTAAAATATGTGGCTAAGAATTATCTATTAGCATATTTCTTTGTTTTTTGGTGGGGCCAGTGAAAATTTTGGCAGGGCAAGTAAAAATCTCAACCGCTGGCCAGATCGGGCCAGCCGAAAAAAATCCTTAGCCTGATCCTGATTTGTTAACTTTTGTTTTTCAATGAGTTTTTTGTCTATTCATTGGGTCATGTCTGTTTCAGCATTAGGGCTTGACGATTAATCAAAAGCAATTTTAAAAACGTATTTTGTCATCAAAGCCAGTTCTGGTAAACCTCTATCATGTGCGCTCCAAAAAGTTCACTGCTAAGCTATGCAAAATTCTATTCTAAAATTGAACATGATTTGATGAAATGATTCAAATGTCACACTATGTTCAACAGTAACTGGTTATTTCATGTGTCAGACGTTATTACAAAATTTCATCATAATTGCGCAATTGCATAATATTTCAGCTTTTGGTTTCCAGTCTTTATATCAGTTCAGATTGTTCCACGTGACTGGCTGATGTAGGATAGTTAAAACAGCAGCTGTTGGATTCAAGTTTTAAGGTTTGGACAAATAGTTTGAAGAGGTCTGCATTAGTTTGTGTTTAGAAATGTGTACATAAAAGTTGTGGTTCTAGTCACAGCAACAGCTTTGAGAGTTTTAAATGTTTGGCTTTTAGGGCTGGACAGCAGAGTTTGGGTGGTGCTGTTTGTGTGTTCAAACAGTGATTCATGTCTGCTAAACAAGACTCATTCAGTCTCCTTCTTTTGTAAAGCTTTCAGCTGAAGTGGGGCTGTGTTCAAGTAAAAGGCAACGTTTCTGTCCTCTACATCCTCTTCCAGATACAGACAGATGAGGCATGAGCTTTGAATTAGTCCATCAGCGAGATGCCCAGCTGGAAGCAGCAGACTCACACTCACTCACTTTAAGAGCAAAGGACTTTAGCATTACCTCACCGGAGGCCTGGAATGTGCGGAATGATAATAAGAATATGGGAGGCATGTGCTCTACAGATGGAGCCGAACTAATTCAGAAGAGTCAGTGCTGGTATAGGCACTATTTGGATTGAAGTATTTTCATTAGCAAAAAAAAGTTGATAATGCGTTTAAAGTTCATCTCATAAAATATTAACAACTTGTCTGTTGAACTGCATAAAATCAGTGTCACATTTTGTAAACCAGCACTACTAAACATACTACAACATACAACATATTGCTGAACCAAATCATATTGTATTATTTTTGCTTTTATAACTTGATTTGTAGGATAATTGTAACTTTTTATTGGAGAAACCGAGAAAAAAACAACTCCGTCAGTTCTTTTTTCTTAATTTTTGCTTGCCTGTGTTTTTGATTTCTATATAAATACAATTATATAAAGTTATGAGTCCATTTTAAGATTGGGATATGTCTTTGGATGGTTTTGGCTCTTTCTCTCATCACTCAGAGCTCTGCCCTGTCATTAAAGCAAGCTGCTGGACTCACCATCCAACCAGCAGCTTTCACTTGAAAAAGTCTGTCTAATGGTAACAGAAAGAAGCCTTGATCGTGGTTGCTGTTAAAACATTTTTATTTAGTCTTAGTTCAGTTGTTCTGTCTCTCTTTATCAATTATCCCAGAGTAAGGAGGATGTGACTCTCAGTGTTGCTTTAAAAAATCTCTCCAAGGCTTAGTTTAGGGCTTTTGTTTTTTCCGATTACGCATCCAGCAGCATAAATCTCACATTCACATCATGTTTTGTCTGAAAGCTGGAGGTGCTCTGCAGGCCAGCAGATTGGAATGCAAATGCTGGAATTTCTCACAAAGAGCAGCGTTCCGATGGGAATCTCAGTATTCTGAGATCATCTGTTTGCAGTTTTGTTGGAACCAATTTTGAGAAGCGCAAGAAAACATTTACTCTTGTTCTGTTATTAAGACAATATATTTATACAACACATTCTCACTCCCGAGTTGTCAAACACTGATGCTTATTCAGAGCTTCTTCACTTAACTTTGTGATCCCTTTGGCATTATTTTATGACATGCATGGTTTTAAGGCTTTTGGTTTTCACATTATGTGTCCCACCAAACTGGTTGGATGTATTGGTTAAATACAAATCTTTTTATAAACACGATGCAAGCTTTCAGAAATATATTGGAGCAACCGCGCATATCCTAAACCTACCCACTTCTGAACAACATAAGCAAGCTGCAGGTGCCATGTGAATTTATTACAAAAAGTCAACCATACAAAAGCAGTACAATCAAGTCATGTAAAGCTGTATGTCTTTATGTGAAGAAACAAGTAATTGATGATATTTTAAAGCTACTGTGAAGCATTTGACAAGCAAAACTGACATAAGACATTGGTTTCTCTTCTAGTGTTAATATTAGAATTTTTGTAACAACAGCATCTGAGCACCTCGGCGAATAGATAGATGGCAATCGTAGAATCATAATTTATTTTGAACAAAATTATTACTGTAGTTGTATCTGCCTGCTATGTCCTGTCTTTTATATTGACAGAATGTTAGGTTTGGTCCTAGGCTCTGGGTTATGTGCTCATAAATTCATGAAGTTCATAGTGTAATGTAAATAAAATAGTTTTGACTGTTTACTTTAGAAAAATGCACACCCCAATGACGACAAAAATATTACCCAATATGCAGTGGTGTGAAGTAACAAATTACAAATACTCAAACTACTGAGTAGTTTTTCTCAAGAATTGTAATTTACTAAGTAGTTTTAAAAATGTGGACTTTTACTTTCCCTTTATGTACATTTTTAGTGCAGTATTGGTACTTTTATTCCACTACTTTCCTTCAACCTGCAGTCATTATTTTTTCTTGTCTATGGGGTTTAGAATAATCCATCTTGCGATTGCTATAAATAGCATCATAATGAACTACCTAAAGACATGGGCACTTTATAATTGAAAGTGCCCAAAAGTAGATGCCAAAAATCTTTACACCCATTGACCCAAAGAATGTTTAGATGCATGTCGTTGATGAGAGGATAAAAGATGTTTACTCTAATGACTGAAATGGCCTTACACAAGCAGGCACAAGACATCAACATGACGTCCGATTGACGTTGTACCCCAACATCGTAGTGGAGTCAATGGACATTACCACTATGACATCTATCAGGATTTTGGTTGCCATACCTGAAGAATAGATGTCAGTATTTGACTTTAACATGATGTTGGTTTAAAGATGTTAGCTCGACGTTGGATTTTGGTCACTTTCTAACACACCCTAAAATCAACCAAATATTAGACTATTAAACAATTATTGGAAATCAAAATAAAGTCCTTAGACGCTGGCTAGACATTGAATTTTGGCCACCTGATATCACGACCTAAATCTAACCTAATATTAACGTCTAATATTAACTGTGCATGCTGAGCAATGACTAAAAGCACTACAAAAGGTTACGTTTACACATCCACAAATTAGATGTAAATGCATCAGCTTTTTACAGCATAATACTCGCTACTCATTACTCTTGAGTACTCATACTTTGAATGGTACTTTATGATTTTTCTGTACTGCTTCCACCAAGGCCAATATGTCATTTCATTATAACAATGAGTCCTGATTAAGCAACAATATGTGACAAGATTGTAGTGAGAGTGTTTGATTTATCAACTGCAGAATATTTTTGATGCATTGCACTGGAGTCATTGACAAATAATTTGATTTTAAATTTGTCTGGAATTTATAACATTCAAACGAAAAGCTTTCTGTCATCATGCTCCGTGTTTTCAGTCTGTAGTGCATATTTGTGTTGCCTCTCAAGTCCATGTCTGTACATGACAATTTCACAGTTGGGTGTGTGAGGCCCTGGTTTTCCTACCTCAACCCCATGTATACAATGACAGGATGCGTATGTTTGTCAGCATGGTCCTGAGCAGGATGAAGGCCTTTGTGTTTGACTTTTCATTCAACGACACTTTAAAGGGCATCTAGTACAGCAGCAGGAGAGATTCAACCAAACCTAGAACTCCTGATACAATAAACATAATCTTAAAAGTAACATTTCGGAAAAGAAACCATGCCACCTGCAGCTGCTGGAGTATTAATAGTTTTCTAAAGAAGCTAATCTTTAGCTTTGAGTGAAGGACCTTCCTATTGTATGTGCTTTTTTTCGCAACAGGCTGAGGTCATTCGTCACGAGCTTGTAGAAAAATAGGATACACCCACAGTCACTCACGCTGAAGTCAGAGCCAGGCAGCACCACAGTTGAATATGCGAAATCACAAGCAGACAGCTGCACAAAAGGTCAGAGAAGGCCATAAGGACTGGTCAGTAACTGAGGGCTTCTGCAATGTGTGTTTACTGAGTTTTTAAATAAGCGTTGCAAAGAAAATGCCACCAGGAGGGTGTAGCAGATTTATATGTTTGTCTAGTAAAAATGCTCTCAGGCCCCACCACAAAAATATAGTTTTATTTGTACTTACATGTGCACTTGCTCATTTTTTTAACACAATAAAAACTTGGTTGTAAGAGTACAGTGTTTTATCACAATAACACTTTTTATATTTAATAAATATGTCTTATAATATGTGTTCAATAATTAGTATTTGTATCTTTTAAAAAAAATATTGAATTATATTATTAAACTTGATTATAGGTGACTTTGCAACTGCTGGTCAACCAACTCTGACTAGAGTATATTAGGAGAGTAGACTGTTAGTAGAATGTAACACTATACATGCAAATTTACTCCTAGCTTAATGTAATGTCTGTTAAGAAATAAAGTTGTTAGTAGATATTAACCAGTGTAGTAACAATAATAATAAAAATGCAATAAAGGTTTAACAGTGTTTAAAGAGGACAGTCTAAATAAAGTATATTATATTATATTATATTATATTATATTATATTATATTATATTATATTATATTATATTATATTATATTATATTGTATTGTATTATATTATTCTTTTTTTTCGACTTTGTCCCTTTATTACTCAGTGGTCGTCACAGCGAAATTAACCGCCAACTTGTCCAGCATATGTTTTACAGAGCAGATGCCCTTCCAGCTACAACCCATCACTAGGAAACACCCATACACTCTCATTCACATACATACACTACGGACATGTGGGGGAAACCAGAGAACCCAGAGGAAACCCACGCAAACACGGGGAGAACATGCAAACTCTACACATAAATGTCCTAGCCGAGGTTCAAACCAGCGATTTTCTTGCTATGATGCGACAGTTCTACCCACTGTGCCACAGCGCTGCCCTGTATTATATTATATTATATTATATTATATTATATTATATTATATTATATTATATTATATTATATTATATTATATTATATTATATTATATTATGTTTTTTATTTTATATCATAAAGATTTCTTTCTCCCTCATTTAAAATTTTGGACATATGTAATTTATTGAGAACATTTTTAAGTAAATTTTTGCCCATTTTAAAAGTTTTATGTAAGAAAATTAATTTGGTTTATAAATGGTGTTTTTAACATGATAATAAGAAATAAGTCTCATAATCAGCTATATGATATTATACGTTCATAAATTTAAATTATTTTATAATCTTTATGTACATAAGATATTTTTGGAAATATTTTGACACAAGTTGCATGATGTTATTAACTGATTTATAAGATTGGGCCATCCTTGGCTTGTATACATGCAACAAAAAAATGAACTCAACAAATTGACAACTGCACTGTAAACCAATAGCATGGAAATTATAACCCCATAAATTCACAGAAGCCCAGCAAAAATCCTGTGGTCTGAGCCCAGAGTATCATATGTGGAGTAAAAGTAATGGAATGTTTGGACTAGATGTTTAGTTCAGCTTGCTTTCTGTCGCAGCAGATGTGTGCAATGTGTGCAAATCTTCTTTTGGCTGGCGCCATTCTTGTGATCCTAATTAAAATCGCGTGCCAGTGATAAGTTTTTAATGAAGCTCTCCTACATCTCCACTTGTGTTTGTTTGCGTTTCTAAGACTGTGAGGGGGGAGAAGCTGTAGCTTATAATTGAGAGATAGAATTAATTCACAAAACATTGATTAAAAGTCTTTTTTTTTTAAATAAAAAGTCATCAACGCCTGTCTCACTTGTATATCTCTGTTTGTGTAGGATGGCTCTCTGGGTAATATAGATGACCTGGCACAAGAGTACTCGGAGTACTACAACACATACTTCAGTGACGTCAGCGATCGGATGGAGGAACTGCGCAAACGGCAAGTCTCTCAAGAGCTAGACATGGTGAGTTCAGCCTCAGGTTTGTTGCACGTACAGTCTGGGTTAGCGCTGCACGATGTTGGAAAAATCTGATATTGCGATATTTCATTTTTCTGCAATAAATATTGCAAATCAAACTGGTTTAGTACAAATAAAGTATGAAAATATTAAGATTTTCGTTTTTGGATGAACTATTAATTTAAGAAAAGTTTACCTTTACGTGTCTAAAAGTGTGTGTATATATTCAGTTGAAGTCAGAATTATTAACCATTATTATTTACCGAAATCATGGCAAAGATAAAATAAATCAGTCATTAGAAATAAGTTATTAAAACTATTATGTTTAGAAATGGGTTGAAATAGTCTTTATTAAACAGAAATTGGGGTGAAAATTAAATGGGTCTAATAATTCAGGGGGGCTAAAAATTTTTTGTTCCCCTGTGTTTGTGTGTGTGTGTGTGTGTGTGTGTGTGTGTGTGTGTTTATATATATATATATATATATACATAGTATGTATTTATGTTTAATTTATGTATTTATTTATTATTATTATTGTTGCTATTATTTTTTGTTCTTCAATTTTTCAATTCAATTATAGGCGCCACCAAGGAGGTCACATGGTAAAATGACTACAATATTGACCACTAGCATAAACAAAACAAAGTGCTGAATGTATCTTTACCGATCTGTATATACTTAAATATATTCTGCAGAATAATGCTTTTGCTGAACAAGTAGCATGCAGTTTCAGTTCTTAAATTTTAAGCTTTAAACTTTGTCATTTCAGTCAGGATCAAGTTGGATAAACTCTGTAGGCTATGTACAATATTATATGCTTGAGTCTGGCCTTAATAAATAAAAAATTTAATGCTAAAGCTATTAATTCTGCATGGGCTATACTTGTTATTACAGTAACTGTTGTTTTAGTCATAATTCAGTGCATTAGTTTCTGTTTAACCTATATTCCAGGGACAATAAACCACAAGCACAGCTAATCACAAAATTCTCTTGTTTCTTTCATCACTTGGTGCTACAGAATGGCCATTGTAAACCTATGAGCTAATAGAAGGAAACGCTTGTCTTAAACCATTACAGAATGAAGACAAATGTGTTCACCCCATGGCCTTTCTCCATACGTGTTTGGATTGTCTGCGGTTCTGTCAGTGCTCTGCGTTTCTCGAGTGCGTCTGAAAGAATCTGTGTTCTCAGGGATGTAGGGTAGTGGGCCACCCAAGGTTGCTAGGAAACCGTTGGGCCCATTATAACATGCAGCTGGGGTTGGCAAAGTCTGGTGAGGGGATTTTGAGAGAAAGAAAGAAAACATGCTGAAAGTCATGCTCAGCTGTGGTGCTGGCCGCAGACAGGAACCAGTCATTCTCAAGGTTTGGAGAACATTGGGTACGCTATTGTGTAGATTTACAGCAGTAGATTTTTCTTCTTAGTATTCTAAAATGAACAAAGCAGATTTCCAGTAGGCATAGGTCAGTGTAAGATTTTGACAGTATGATAACCATGGAAAAAAGTGTTTACGTTGTGACGGTATTGTGATTACTGCTCTAAAAATTGTTCTATTTTTATTATTTTTTTTATTTATTATTTATTTTTATAACAACTTTTTTCCCCCATTTAACACAATATATTTTATTTTAATAAACGTTTCAAATACTTTAGAACCAGTAAACTTGTCAGGCTAAATAATTAAACTCTTCCGCTGTCATCATTAGTTTCAAAAACACTGAATTCTTTACATCTTTGGAGATCTTTTAGGATATAAAGTGAAGCCACTCCACTGTTCAGCTCTAAAGCATGCTATATGTTGGTTTAATAGCAATTTTCCTAATTTCCAATAATATTTTGGAAATTAGGATATTAGGAGAAATTAGGATATTAGGAGAAAATGCAAGAAATACAAGAATATTTTCTCCATAATCACTATACCAAAGCTGGACACTGGTTAAAAAAAACTTCAATTAGATTTTATATTATTTAGTAATTTGTTACTTAGTTTGTTTATTTCAAATATAAATTCAATTTAATTTTTTAAAAATTTATTATTTGTTTAATTGTCGACGTTAATCATCATGAATGTAAAATAACCCTTTTTTAAATGTGTATATAGTATTTTTTTTCAGGCTTAACAATGTCTTCTCAGCAAAACCAAAGCTAGAAATTAAGTTATCTTAGATATTTTTGCAATTCCAACATTTATTAATTTGCATTTTTTTGTAAAGCAGCAAAGTTTACTAGCGACTAAGTGACTTTAATTTTTTTGAAAATGTCTTATTGAATTTATTCTTGAATACTAAAGTGTGCCCATTTTTGCAACTGTTTTAGAACTTACGATTCAGTCGTCTATGGGAGAAAGGACTTGCAATAATAAACAGCAGAAAACAGTCGAACCGCTCTACAAACAAGTGTTTAAGACTATGTATAAAAAGTAGAATAATATAATATGAAAAGATCAGTTTGCAGGATGAAGCAGCATATTGATCCATTTTAGCATCTAAAAATCAATGGAAGTGAATGAGAGCAGAAGTCTCGAGCCAAAAATATTCCAATGACTGCAATCGCTCATAGAATAAGGTCAAAACTATGTTACCGTCAAATAAAATGGATATTATGCCAACTTGCTACTGTAGGCACTAAGGCCCAATTCATTTTTTGTACCCCTACCCCTTCCCCTTCAAAATTTACCCCTTGGAATTGGGACAGCACCTGCACACGTCACCATATGTCAACGTGATCTCATGCTTCATATGAGATCAGACAATCGCAACTACTGTAGTTATTCCAGTTGTGCTATTTTTTGGTATTTATCTTCAGGAAATCACTGAAGGCATATATCATGTTATCCTGACAATATAATGTGGCAATAAGATCATAACTATACTGTGCATTTACACAGTGGCCATATTCATCAATGTAAACCCTTTAAAAACAACATCAACGTTATAGCAGACACTGTAAAAAGCCCATTGTTATCCACTATTTGTCACACAAAATTTATCGGTTTTTATTTTAGCTTTTTTTTTTTTTTAAAGCAAGACTGTAAAACATGAACACGGTTTTAAATATTAAAACGTGTAAAAATTTGGAATAATGACAAAAAATACTAATTTGTAGATCTCCTTACTTCTAGGTGCAGTGATTCTGCTTTTGTGGCTGGTGTTTTCTGTTTTCTTACACCTTGGTTTCGAGTATGGTCCTGAAAAATCTGCATTCGAAGGAGTATTCACCCCTTATCCTTAGCCCTACGCTTTCAAGCTAAAGAAAATTGGGACACCTCTACCCCTTGACAAGAACGCGCAAAACGAGGGGTAGGGGTAAGGGGAAGGGCTAAGGGGTAGAACTAGGATTTTGCCTTAAAACATTTGCAATCCTTGCTCCACCTATGAGTTCTTCTGATTGGCCCACTGCATTGAGACTGACATTGATGAGCAGCAGTGGATGTTTAAAGGTTTTTTTTTTTTTTTTTTTTTTTACTTGACACACCGTCTAAAGAATTTGGCACTCATTTGTAAGGCACTTCAATGATGCGAGATGCGAATGCAGCGGTCACACACATCTGTCAAGCATGTTCACCTTGAAAAATAATTAAACGGTTAGTTATTCATTTAATTGAAAAAAATGTGTTCTGTGTGAATGGTTAAAGGCTGTTGTTGTTCATTCCATACTAAAATCACATGATCCAGGCAGCGTTACAAGTCAACATGATTCAAAGAGCATCATGACATAGCATTTAAGTCAACTTGTTGATTAGTCTGTGTAACCCTATACTGTGTAGAAGTTCAAATATCATTGCTGTTTGTATTCCAATGAAAAAAAAAAACAGCAGCATATGCTTTTTGAGCAATTATTATTTTTAATATTGCATGAATAACAAAACGTTCCTCTACATATTCTGTTTATTCATCTTCTCTTCCTATCCAGAATCCAGCTCCACACCCTGCACTGTTCAAACCATACACTAAAGTTAAATCTGGTTAATACAGGGTTGAGCGCTGAACCAAACCCACCTAAATCAGCACTGCGTGACACAGCTGTGTTTATTTAGTAATCGGGATTCATTCCTCTGAGATACTAGTGTTCTTTCCACATGCTCTTTAATGAATATCGAGCGCTTCATCTGTTATTAAATTACTTCTATTTAAGTTTATCTTTATACACCATATCTCTACCCTTTTAATTAGCACAAGATAGCCGCCAACAAAGAGATTAAGCTCATGCAGGCGTCTGATCTCATTACCAGTCGAGTTCAAAAATAGTTCTCCACATTGATGATGTATCAAAGGACGTAGCGATAAATCCCGAGCTGAGGGTGTCGTCTGTCAACAGAGGCTTTAGTCTAAGGCTAATGGGGCTGGAGGAAGTGTCAAGTGGGCCAAGTAGGTCATCTCTTTATGCATTTAGTGTTGCTGGTCATGTGCCATTTTCTGGGAGTATCATGAAAAGGAAATGAGGACACTGGAGTAGCTGCTGGCGGTGGTGAAAATTCAGTTAATTAGAAATTGGATGATATGGATGATGTTGGGAATTTTTCTAGAAGGTGTTTTGCATTTCATGTGCAAGTGCAAGAACAACACACTTGTTTTGGGGCTCTGCAGGTCTACACAAGTTGAACTGGTTGGTTTGGTAACGCAAGTGATTTTGACGACTCATTTATCCTCCTCAATCTTGTTTTTATTTAAGCAACTTTTGCTATGACACCATGTTTGGGATATTTTCAGTGAGAAAACATGAAAGTGGAAATGGGATACTCATTGTGTTCGAACAGAGTGGCTGCTGTCCAGTCTGAGGGTAGTAACAGGTGATTGTGCTCTTCTAGATTAGTATTTTAAAGGCCAGGTTTCTGGCTTGATAATTTCAGCATTGCCTCTCTTGAGAGTTTTGACGTGTGTGTGACCTTTTTGAAATTTTTGGCAGCTTGAAAAAGTCCAAATGCTATACTGGCTGTAGTCTTTTCTTTCTGGTGCTTTTTTTTCATCCTCACATCCTCGCGCTAATTTCCATAAACACTGTCACCCAGCTAACCTCTTTCCAAAAGGCACGTAACCCTGTATCAGAGGCCAAGTTGGCGATGGGCCCTTGGCTTTCTCCCCTGAACCCGAAAGAGGGGAAAGGTCACCGGTTTTAACCAGAGGCAACACTGAAGGCTATTGTGAGAGAGTCACAAATGTTGTGGTCTATTCATACTTTAACAGAATGAATCTCTGAGCACATGCAGGAATCCACACTGAAGGACAGCATCAAATGAAACAAGGCCCTTGGTTTCCTCATTCACTGCTTCCTTTTCTGACAGAAGTGAAGTTCATGTGCTATTTGAAGCAGTCTGAGACTTTCTCTTCTCTATTTCTAGTCTTTGGTTTAGTTGTGGGCATTTTCAAACGCCCTAGACATTCCCGAGTCCGATTTGAGATATGATTTCTGTTTCGTTTCCTCCGATATCTCCGCAGAGAGCTGACAGGGCCAATTCGGGCTTCCACTTTTGCTCAGCACTCTTCCTCTCTGTGTCGCTCTGCTTGTATAAAAGCTACCCTGATGACAATGAGTTAAGAAAACATCCTCTGCTCAGTGTGCTGCATGGATAAACCCTATTTCACCAAAAACAAACTAGCCATGCTGCTGTCCCACTATCTGTTCATACAGAGACAGTCTCCTTTATTCCATTTGTCAGACAGAGAGTCTCTATAAGCCACACAACTGGACTGTGGATAGCAGTGTGTGTTATTGGTCTGAGCATGAGCATCAGTTGTGTAGGTGGAATAATAATAGTGAACATTAAGTTGATTGTTTAACTGATTTAAACTTTTGGCTAACAGTTAATAAGATGAACAATGTAATTATTCTTTTTTTGGCAAAGTCAGTCTTAATACATCTTTACCTTAAAGGGGTAGTTCACACAAAAATGAAATTTGTAATAATTTGTTATTGTATTTGTTAATTTATTTATAATGAATTAAGAAATATTATATATTGTATAGTAAGTAGCTGCATTTAAAAGTTTGAGAAATTCAGATGGAGCAGCAGCTAAGCAAATAGCTGTTATTATCACAGAATGATTACCTACAATTTCATTATAGGACAATTAAATTGTCTGAAATAATGAATACGATATTTCGTCGCTTGTTAGTAAACTATGACTCACCATATTAAATGCTACTTCATCACAAACCACATATTAGATATTAAAGAGCCCCTATTTTGCATTATAAAAGATCTTATTTTGGTTTTTGGGTTCTCGGCAGAGGATTGCGAATTCAGAAACGCATTAAAATCAGTAAAGGTGGAAGCACGCATCATGTTTTCAATGTGGTTTTGGATGCAATATGTGAACATAAAGATTTAACCTGAGAGATGCAGTACAAGCACTAGTCTATAACAGATAAGTGATTAAAAGCCACGTGGAGCGATTACAAGTCACAGCACACAATTAAATACATGTTTAATTACACAAATAACATGCTAACTACACAAAATGAGGCAACAGTTTTAATCACATTTACATGTTATGATTAGGAGAAACTAGTCCATATGAACTGTAACAGTTACTGACAAAGTCCCTTTCAAAGTCTGGCAAAGTCCCCTACATAATAGTCTCTGCTGCACCTTCCTTTAATAGCAAACGGCTAGCGAATCCCTCGCTACAGAGTAGGTTATTGTATAAAAAATCTGAAAAATGACAGGAACAAACACAGCACACGGTTGGCTATACTGTGGTATTGTTGTGAAAATGAACTTTAACTCTTCATTCTGAGTCAACTGTTTTGTTAAAGAATCAATAGTTTCAAACACGGTGCACTTTCAGATTTAAACCTCAGCTGAATGTTTTGACGTGCTGTGTTGCAGACTGAATGGAAGGTCATTTTCAAAAACCCACAATGGAGGTGTTTACATACTGAAGACAGAACTGTATTCACTGACAAAATGTGCATGATAGTCACCTTTGATTTATCACCCAGCCCTCAGATTGATGATGAACAGTTTTGGGGTTTTCTATTTAACATTTTAATTTTATAATTGCTCTCAAGAATCATTTCCAAAACTCTGGCACACCCCATGGCTGTTCTGTCCCTCTCTCTTTCAAAGCTCAGACTTGTTGTGGTTTACTCAAAGGCATGTAGTGGCATTTTGATTTAATTCCCGTTGGTCTGCATCTAGGTCTTGTTACAGAAGTGAACCTTTATTTGAGGGAGAATCCACATACATGCGCATACAAGCATAGGTGACACGCAAAGATAAATGTATCATGATGCTGACATACAATACTAACCTGTTTTAGAAATATTTAAGCATAAGACTCTTCTCCCCCTGACTGGTATTTCAGGTAGAAACCATGCAGCTGGAATACTGGAATCGTTTACCCACAAAGCGTCACACACTGTGAATGTGGATCTGTGTGTTTTGTTTGTTTACAGTGGTAGGGATGGTTGGTCTGGTTCTACAAGGACACGTTCCCTACCTGCTACTCAACCAAACGTCTCTACTGATTGGGCAACAGGAGCCAAGACTCTCCCCATGATTCGACCACATCCACCCACCCAAGCTTTTTTTTCTGCCAACCTGACTGTGTGTGTCCTGTCCCGCACACTGAGACTCTGTATGCAAGTCTGTTAAACACCTCATTAGCCTCCTCCAGTTTGTTTATTCCCCCAGTGCTCCCATGCCAACCAGAATGCCACCAAACAACCTTGTGATTTTTATTCATAAACTGAATGGTGATTAGTCTCTCTGCAGAGGCAACATGCTAAAAATTGACTCATTTGAAGGCTCGACACATTAGCACTTTGTTTCAGAAAATAGCTAGAGGTTTTTCATTTGTTCCCTGTGAAGTTAGCATGTTACTAAGCCAATAAAATGTAGAGACCTGTAGAGCTGCACACCAATGGATTTGCTCTTCAGTTTGTTGACTTTCAGCAGTGAATATTAAACCACACTGAACTGAACTAAACTGAACTAAACTTAAACTTTGAAAACTGAACTGGCACTGTTTCAAATCACTATAATCTTCTCTATGAAGCTGCTTTGACACAATCTACATTGTAAAAGCGCTATAGAAATAAAGGTGAGTTGAATTGAGTGGAAAAAAAATTTCCTTTATATATTTAGAACAGAACTAATTATTTTCTGTAAGACACTTTAAGTATTTTCTCTCATTTTAATTGTTAAGGTTATTATGCTCCTTGTTATTGCGCGATTAAAATTTTAAATGGTTTTAATTTGCTCAGCTTCTAAAGTGGTTCCAAACCTTTGAGGTTTTCTACTGTTTACCATAAAAAAAAAAAGATTTTTTGAAGAATGTTGGAAAACGCTTACCATTGACAAGGAAAAACTAATACAATGAAGGTCATTGTGTACCAATTTTCAGCATTTTTATGTTCAAAAGGAGAACAGGTTTGTGACGAGTGAAAGGTTTGATTCGATTTATTTATTTCAAACAGAAAAATCATACACAAAACAATACTTTTAAACAAAATATATTACATCATGGTCGAAATGGTGCATGTTGAAGCACAAGCTTATAATTATCTCCACCCCATTACCACACACACATCATTCATCTATTACTTCAACTTATTTCTTCTTTTTACAGGACACATACCTGAGTTTTACATGAAAAATATTTCATCCTTTTGGCATCTTGGACATATTTTATTGTTAATTCACCATTTATACATTTACATTTTATAGCATAGACCCCAAAAATACATATTTAAATACATATAGCATGTATTACAAACAGCTATTTACTGTAATTTCATTGTACCTTTCTTAATTTGTTCTTTTTTTATCAACTATATTCATTAACATATTTCTTTAATATATATATATATATATATATATATATATATATATATATATATATATATATATATATATATATATATATATATTAAATTAATATATTAATATAATTAATATATTGATTTAATATATATATATATATATATATATATATATATATATATATATATATATATATATATATATATATATATATATATATATATATAATTAATATATTAATATAATTAATATATTGATTTATGTTCTGACATTGTTTGAAATTTTGTTTCATAATTTCAAATCACATACAGACATACACACATTTTTGAACAGTTGTCCTTGTTTTCAGCCTCCTAAGATTTAGTTCCTCTCTCAGAATAATGCTGAGTAATTTATAACAGAATTAAAATTTTTGAGCAAACTGTTTCTTTAATTAAACCAAAAATGTGATGTGGCTTATTGCAATTATCTGTTCACAAAGCTAGCTTAATTAAATGCACATAGTCTGTACCTGTTTCAGAATGAAGCACAGCACTTTGGACACTTTTTTTACATGAGCAGTTCATGTTATAGTATATGTTCAGTGTCGTAGAGAAGCTCTGTTTGAAGTAAATGTTAATCCACATGAACCCAAAGAAAAAAAAAAATTTTTTTAAAGTAGTAATTTCAATTAGGTTTTAATTGATTATAATAATACATAGCAAAAATAATAATTCTGGAAATAATAAAGAAGTTGTTTACATTTTATCTCTACTTTTTTGATTTGTCTTTCAGTTGAAATCTCTTTGTCTGTCACTCCACTATCTTGTCTGCTTGTCAAAGTTGCTTATCATCTGCAGTGAGGTTGACAGTGATCTGTCAAAATCATTTTTAGTTTAGGAAGGTCTGCATTATCATGCCTCAGCATCTCAGAATGCTGTGTGCATTTGTAATCATGTGCTCTATTGATCTGTTTAAATGGGTGTGAGCGGATACAGTAGTGACATTGTGCTGCCTATTAAGTCAATTTCATCTTCGGCATACAGTACTAGGTCGAAAACAGTCATGCTCAGGCAATCACAGACACACAGTCACTCATCATCCACCAGCTGCTGGACCTCAATATCATATAGCAATCAGAGCTCATGTTTTAGCGCTGCAATTAGATTGTGAAGAGGAGTCTTATTTTAGTTGTTGATGAAAATAAAACGGCAATTTGCCAAAGATGGTTATTTGTTTTCTCAGAAGATTATAAATGAATAAAAAAATCTTTATTTATATTCTTATTGTCATTGAAACTATTATCTTCTGAAGCAACAGCAGTCGTAATATATTGGGATGCTGTGCACAAAAAACAGCTATTTTTTCTAATAACATTTTTCAAAACTTCTCCTAAATGTTTTTTTGGAACAGAATTGGCTTCTTATAAAAACTATTTTAGAATCTTACTGATCCAATATTTTGACCGGTATAGATGTGTGGTTGTGTAAATGTGTGCTGCTGTGAAGTGTGCATGTGTCAGTGAGTGCACACGACACAGAGCTTCTCTTTGTGAATGGATATGTGTTTTGGATGACACGGGCAGCAGCAGTGTGTGTACAAATAAATCAGTGTGCCAATGGGAGCATGTGCCCACTTGGTATGGGGCAGTTGGTGATGCCATGCTGCTGATGATACAGAACACGGACCTCTGTGTGTGTTTACGTTGACCAGTATGTGTTCATTTGGAACTTCAGCTTGCCCACAGTGCTTGTGTGCGTGTGCGCGCGTGTGCGCGTGTGCGTGCGTGTGTGCGTGTGTGCGTGTGTGCGTGTGTGCGCGTGTGCGCGTGTGCGTGTGTGTGTGTGTGTGTGTGTGTGTGTGTGTGTGTGTGTGTGTGTGTGTGTGTGTAATTGGGTTGCATGGTTTACCTGTGCTATGGTAGTATCGTGTTACTATGTCTTCAAAACACTGGCAGTGCCACTGTAGTTTGTAAACGGTAATATCGTCTTTAATGGTTTATTTAGAGTACATAATATTGCATGTTGAAAAGTCACTATAATGCTCACTTGTGTACAGCAACAGACCATTTATTTGAATAGTCTGTGGAGTCCCTTAAGGTTGCAAAACTTTTGTGGTTGCCTATTGCATTTTTCTGACATTTCAGTTCAGTAGCTACAACAACTGCAACAATCTTTTAAAGAACGACTCACAAAGTGAAATTTTGAATTACTTTGGATTCTTACAAACATTGAAACTGTTTTTTCTACTAAAATAAACACATTTTTCTTTCTTTCATGGAGGACTTCACTTTTAGAGTAAAACGTCTGATTTACTACTTAGAAGCTTCCGAACTTTACCAACACACCACTGAGCACTAAAGCAGATGGATGTAGTGGCATAGAGACAAAACACACACAAACAGACATCCTGACCTAAAAACAGTACTTCTCTTTAAAGAAAATGCTGCATTTGCATGAAAGAGGCTTGAAGATTACTACTGTGATAACTGAGGGTCTGGACACAAAATTTCCACAATACTGTCCACCAAATGTTCAGACGTATAGACAGTGCATGTGTTGTACCAGTGGGGCCTCTTCCATCAAAACATAGTACGTCATTAAAAACGCTGTTTAACAGCTATTTTAGCAACCTTTTCTGATTTTACCTTGTTTATTTATATAGCAAATTTATTTTACAGAAATATCAGAATTTAATACAACACAGTGCTTTTTAGGTATAGAAGTACTGGGGCTGTGAGCTTGTTTTGTTTTCTAAAACGGCTGATGTTCACATTTTGACCCATATGCAGATATGTGGAAGGTCAGTGTGCTAGCAGAGGCCTTGGTTTTGAAAAGTAAGCTGTGAGAATGAGTAAGCAATGATGCTGACTCTGTACTGAGAGCACAATAGATTTTCCATTAGTTCCCGTCAGCCTCAACTGATGGTTTCAGAGTTGTTAAGTCGGGTTGTTTAAAAAAAATGAATGAAAGCACCATCTTGACCTTTACTCGACTAGGCCTTTCTGCCAGGACACCTACCAGACCAGTTAAGAACAAAAAAACAATCACTCAGGGCAGCACGATTCCTACAAAATGAGGTTACCTCTGAAGTGCAAGTTCTTCTTGATTTACAGGCTAGTTACCCCTTTGAAAGTATTTCAATTTGAACTTAAGACAGATGACAACATGTTCCTAGTCAAGAATTTATGCATTCATCTAATTACAAATTTTGCCTTTATACCTATAATTTTTATCGATATTTAATTCATGTTGGTTTGTAAGAAAAAAAAAATTTAGTATTTTGAATAAAAAAAGAAACTGTATATTTATATGCATATTTATTTTTTTTATTTAATTAATTATTTGATTCATTTAATTAATTATTTTATTTGTTTATTTTATTTATTGGTTTTATTCATTTATTATTTCTCACTACAATGCAAAGTAAATCTATTTTATACTTTGTATTATGGACAAAAAATAAACAAATTGGAGAAGGCATGTGACCAACACAATTTTCAGTGGTCCAGATTAAGTGGCTAATCTTTTTTTTTTTTTTTTTTTTTTCAGTCTTTGTGTTATTCTGCTTTATTCTATTTTCACTGTTATGCCTATGTGGCAAGTAAGACATTGCCAGTGTATGTTTCTAGCAGGGTTCATGTGTGCTGTATTTCCAGTAGGTTTGGTTTATTCCACATGATGTTGATTTTTATTTTTATTTTTTTGCTGTCTTTTGCTGCTGCACAGGACTAGCAGGTTCAGTATGCCTCAAGTGTTGTGTGCGTGTGTGTATGTTTGTGCAGAGGACAGAAGGTGCGGTTTCATAATGACAAGTCAGGCTCCTAGCACATGGATGTGTGGCCCTATATTAGTGGCATGTCGGTGTTTGTTTGTGCGCCCTTGTTCCTAACCCTCTCTTTTTCTGTGTTTTCTAGGAAAAATCAGACACTAGTCTAAACTCTTCACAGCTCCGCTCAGACATCCAGGTCAGTCGACCCACAATGCAGTGCAGATCTGCTTTCAGACCTTCACACACCTGCAGTCATCATCATAAATCACTGTTACAACACAGTGATAAATCAGCTGACTGCATGCTCAAATTACACTGATTCGTATTTCAGCAGTGATTAAACTCAGTGTGTGTGTAATTACAGTAATTAACCGCAGTGTTGTCTTTGTATGCAGGATTCATTTGGATTCAGCAGTGAGGTGTCCACACCAGAGGCTGAGAGAAAGTAAGAAATTCTCAATGCACTTACTAATTTTTAGTAGTTGGCTGTAAATGATACGAAGTGAGAAAAAAAAAAACTTTACAAGTGAATCAGCAAAGGGATGGTTTTAATGTTCAAACAAACTATGACTAGCCATGTTATCTTTTTAGTTTATAATAAATTCTATTATTTATCTTCTTGCCATCAAGTATAGTTGTAAGTATTAGTCATTAGTAGATATTTGTAAATATTCTATAAAGAACTAGTGATTTTTTTGCAGATATTAGTTGCTTGCTTGTTTTTTATATACTAGCACATTTTATTATCCTAGTAATAAATAACTGCTGCTAATGTTCTAGTAAGAATTTAGAATACATACTAGCCAAAACTAGTATGAAAAAAATGTGTTACTATAGTTAGAATGTATAGTCAATTTATAAAAACTAGTCGGCGCCGGTAGCCTAGTGGTACTGCGTGCTGACATATAGCACCAGTGTGCTCATGGTGACCCAGGTTCGATTCCCGTCTCGAGGTCCTTTGCCGATCCTTTCCCTCTCTCTGCTCCCAGTGCTTTCCTGTCTGAATTCTCTACTGTCCTATCAAAATAAAGGTGAAAAACCCCTAAAAAATAATTAGATAAAAATATATATATAAAAACTTAATAGTATCTATGTGATAGGTATACAGAAAACAAGTTAGTGCTAAAATAAGTAGTGTCTGTTTAGTAGGTCTAATCTAGGGCTAGTAAGAGCTAGTTGCTAATTAATCAGTATGTGTACTTAATAGTAGCATAAAAATATAAACTAGTGCATTATATAGTGTAAATGTTAAAATGGTTTGCCATAAACCAACAACTTAATGCGTTCAAAACTTAATTCAAGGGATAGTTTACCCAAAAAATGAATGAATGTTGTTGTTGAAATGCCAATGGTCAATAATTGCATTTTATGATTAACCAAGACTCACAGTTTCAGCTAAAAATCATCTTTTATGTTCTACTTCTTAAGGGTGTACTCGCACTAGGCTACCCGAACCGTGCCCAGGCATGTTTGACCACCATTTCCCGGTTCGTTTGACAAGTGTTTAGGACCTACTCACACTATGCTATGTGAACCGTGCCCAGGCCTGTTTCCCGGATCGTTTGAGAAGTGTGAGTGCTCTGAATCGGGCTCAGGCAAAGTTCACTTGGCCAGGCCTGGCCCGCTTGTAAGAGGTGTGCCATAGCGTGGTTCACTTGGGCTCAGGCGCGGTACACTTATAGTGTGTGTGCAAAGCGCGCCAGAGCCCGAAACTGAAGACAAGATGTGACCTTTAAGGGATTGTTATATATAGATTTATTAATCATTCTTGTTGTTTAATGAACGCAAACTGTTGTAGATTATTAAAGACGCAAACCCCTCACTGCACAGCAGTTGCACCTTCAGCTAATCTCCTAATTCCTGCAGCACAAGGACTTTTGTTTATGAGCGTCAAAAGTGGCTGATCTTTTTGGCGAAATATTTGACCGTGTCACTGCATCCCATACGACTAAAACAATAAAACTAAAGAAATCTCCACTGGACTGAGCGAAAGCACTTACTGAACAGCGCATCATCAATGACGCAAGTGTGCCCAGGCCCAAATGTAATGTGAGTGCGGGCTGTCGGGGAACATGGGAGTGGGGACAAGTGTGCTTTGGCCCGGTTCAAGGCAACTGTACATAGTGTGAGTACGCCCTTAGTGCTCCAAATATAGTTGGCTGACCCTGCCCCGGTTGGAAGAGGTGTGCTAAAGTGCGGTTCAGTTGGGCATTGGTGCGGTACAATTGTAGTGTGAGTACAAAGCTCACCTGGAGCGTGAAACTGAAGACCCAACGTTCCTTTTAATGGTTTGTTTCATATAGATTTATTAATTATTCTTACTTTTCAATTAACTCAAACTGTCATAGTTTATTAAACATGCAGACCCCCCACTGAACATCAACTGTACCATCAGCAAACCTCCTAATACCTGCCACACAATGACTTTCAAGAACATTTATGAGTGTCAAAAGTGGTGGATCTGTTCAGCAAATTAGTTGACTATGTGTCACTGCATATCAAACGACTTAAAATAATACAAAACAATATAATTAAAGCAATCGCCATTGTACAGAGCGAGAGCGCTTCTCTTTTATTAAACTGAACATTTGCATCATCAATGACGTAAGCATGCTCAGGCTCAGAAGGCAAAAAAATGTGCGGGCCAAGTGAGAGTGGCAATTGTTCCTGGGCAGAGTACATGGCAATTGTGCCTGGGAACGGTACAAGGCAACCGTGCCTAGTGTGAGTACACCCCAATATGTCACCTACGTCTTGGATGGCCTGAAAGGGATTCAGTTAATAGCAAATGTTAATTTTTGGGTGAACCATGCCTTTAAAGGACAGTTTTCTGGTTGTTTGACTTGTATATGAGTGCTGACATCTCAGATATATGATCGCACATGTCAGGTCTGCTCTTCATCCTCCATCTGCTGCTGAGTGTAAGTGTAAGTGTATGTGTGTGTGTGTATATCAATGGGTGTGAATTCCTCCGTTTTACTTCTTCACATCTCTGTGCTTCCAGGCTTCCTTCCTTCCGTCCATTGTTCTTAGATGGTTAAGATGAAACATGGTGATTAGTGAGAGGAAGACAGACAGAAATTCAGACTTAAGTGAGACTCTATGAGTTTATAGTGCACAGGGGTGTTAGACAAGCTGACTTAAAGAACTTTATTTAGCATTATTGCTTAAATGAGCTGAAAATGACATGCATGATGTCATTGCTGCCATCATTTTGCTTTTTTAAAAATGTATTCGTCATATAGTGAGTCTCAGAATGATTGCAGTAACAAAGTGTGTGTGTGTTTTTTTTAATGATGTCAGAGCACAAACAGGGTTGTTTCTCCATGCGTACGGTCTGTGTTGATGGGCTGTTCCTGTGGGGTTTTAGTGGTCCACACGCCATGGGAAAGATTTAATTTTATCGCCATCATGCTTACTCTCTAGAGAGAAGTAGATGAATGTAAAACATATGGAGCTGACACATCTTTCATCATTTATTGGTCTCTGTGGTTTTAGGCACATGTGTCTGGTTTGACTGGTACCACAGTTGTGATCGTTTTAACACTAGATTTGATTGAAAAAAGCAGCATCTTAAAGCTTATTCACACAAAATCTATTGTAATTTACTCACTCTGTGCTAGAAACAAACACATTTTCAACTCTGTTGGAAACCAAATAACGTTACAGTTTATTAACTTCCCAAAACACACTGACACATTTCTTAAAAGAGAGTCTGATTTGTCTTTTCCTTTGACCTATTAATATTTAATCAGCATGTCATAACTTGACCTTCTGGTTAAAAGAGCAGACTTCTCTCATACTTGCGCAGGACTTCTCTAGTTATTTAGTGCACTTAAACCTACCCTTGCGTGTTCATGTCACATTCTAAAATCTGGTCAGTTGACTTATTGGACAAAGTCCCTTTCCAACTTTTGGACATTCAAATGTATTGCACAATATGGAAAAAGAATATCTGTCATTTAGTTGTATTATCATAATAAAGTGTTCTGTGATCTTATGCAAATTTATTTTTTTAAAAATCTAACCAAAAGCAATTTTTAAAGTTTGTCATATTATAAAACACAACCCCAATATAATTCTATGCAACCCTATTTCATAAACATCTGTTGAGAGGAATAGTCTGTGACTTAATCACACTGTACTATACAGGACAAAAGAGTCATTGCCAGATTACCCAGACTTCCTGTCTGTATGATTAGAAGGAAGAAGCCTTGGCCTTCAGAAAGGTTGTTCATGCTGGACTACAGAGAACCCGATGACAGTGAGAGAGATGTGTGTGTTTGTGTATCTGTGTTGCTTTGAAGACATATCTTTGTTATGTTGACAGAGTCTTCCTCTTGATACACACTACTGTTCAAAAGTGTAGTACTAGGTACTGAAATTCTTCTTCCGAGGACATTAAAAATGTTACTGACCTTAAGCATTCAAAAGTTAGATTTACAGTTTTATGTGTTATTATTATAAGTTATTTGCATATTGCAATAAGGTGATAGAAAGGTAACAGTCATCCAGAGAAAATATGTGTCGGAGTGTGTGTGTGTGTGTGGCTTTAAGGAAATCCCTCAAGCTCTGTTTGCCGTGACCTCCAGTGAAGGTCATTTCCTGCACTCTTCCTTTGCAATTTTTGTATATATGTGTTCTGAACTCCAAAGCCAGGTGTTAGGAAGCAAATCAACCAACCAATGGAAGGACACCAGGTGTGCCCTGGGATAGAAGGGTTTCTCCTCATCAGCAGTTTGACTAGAGGAAAGAGGAAGCCCCACTCCTAGCTCTGAAAGTGCAGAACATGCATCACTGTAGTGATGCACAACTGATGAAAGCAGCATGATGTTCATCTCAAAAAGATAATCACCCCAAAAATAACATTTACTCATCATTTAGCCAGCCTCGAGTTTTTCCAAACCTGTTTGAGTTAAAGATATAAGTTGTAAAATAAGATATTTTGAAGAAAGCTGAATATTTGTAAACAAACACTACAGTGTAAAACCCAAAAAGTTAAAGTAACTCAAACCATTTGAGAAAACCGATTAAAAACAAACCATTTAAGTTCAAAAACTAATCCTAATGAGTACTCTGAACTTAACCCATTTGAGTAAACGAAGCAATTTGAGCACAGTAAAATCCAATAAGTGAAGAGAATCCAAACCAACAGAGTACTGTAAAACCCAATAAGTTAAGGCAACTCAAATGGTTTGTAGCAATTGGTTTCCTCAAACGGTTTGAGTCAAAAAAAAAAAAAAAAATCTATACGAGTACTGTGAACTTACTCAATTTAAGTTGAAGTAATGAGGTATTTAATTAACTCATTACCTTCAACACTGAGTTCAAAACTCTTTTCAAATGAGTAGAATTAACTTTCAGTCCATTTTGCATTACCCCATTTGATAAAGTTGACTGGTGGATTTTACAGTGTATAAAAGTCAGTGGTTAACTCTTCAAGATTTTTCAGAATATCTTATTTTGTTTTCAACAGAAGAAAGAAACTCAGGTTATTGATCAAAGGGTGAGTTAATGATAACAATATTTGCAGTTTGGGGTGAATTATCCGTTTAATTTGGGAGAAATTACATGTTGGCACATTAATTTGACTGATCTCAAACTCTGGAAGGCCATTTTTTTGATTATTCCAAATTAGGTAAACGCATAAAGCAAGCTCTTACATTAACTCTTACAGAATACAGTTGATTTTTATTCCTTAACATTTTGGATTATAAAGTCAGCTGATAACCATGTTCTTCTAACAAAGTTGCTTTTTTAAGTGTTCAAACCTCACAGCTAGATTGTGTGAGTAATTGGTTAATGCTTGCAGTCTATTATAAACAGTCCAAATTCAAAGTAGATTCAGAGAGTTTGTGTGGAGCAGAATTTGCTGCAAATAGAGCCAAGCTAAGCTTCTTTTGTAAAAGAGCACAACACCATGTTTCACTTTGAGACGTGAGATGCTTGCAAATAAAATTGCTCGAAAATATAATTATTGTCATGTAATGTTCTCCTTGTGTTGACATGGATTTCCTCCGGGTGCTCCGGTTTTCCCCACATTCCATAGACATGTATGTGTATACACATTGTATGTGTGTGAATTTGAGAGTGTATAGGTGTTTCCCAGTACTTGATTGCAGCTATTAGGGCATCCACTGTGTAAAACATATGCTGGATAAGTTGGCTGTTCATTCCACTGTAACCCTGGATGAATAAAGGGAAGTTAAATGAATGAATGAATGAATGAATTGTCTTGTAATCATTTTTGAAAGTTTTACTAAATTTGGTCATGAGTTAGAGAAATAGCTTGACTTTAGTTTTAATACACTTTACCTGTCAGTTTGAGTGACATCCCTTATTGTTATCAATCCAAAATAAGCTCTGCGTTAAATTAAAGGACACAAATGAAATATGTAGAGAAAGTAAGAGTGCATATATTCCAGTGTCAAATGTTCTTCCATCACATTCTCTGAATAACAATCTCAGCAAGCCAGGGATTCCTTTATTTCAGAGCTTGTGGACATGACAGTTCCTCACAGTGTAGGAATGCAGCTCACAAGGCTAATATTCCACTAGGCGCACCAGTAACGACACAGGACACCCTTCGAAAAGAAAGAAACTGACAGACTGTAACATGCTTTTATTGTATGCTGGTCACACATACAGCACCATCAATAGCAGAAATCCTGAATGGAGCCTAATTTACTGAGCTGCTCCTCAATAGGGCCTTTTTAGCACGGGATGCAGTTAGCATACAAGCAGCAAGACTGCCTTTGGATTCACTGTGGGGTGAATGAAAGGTTAAACAGAGAAAGTTTGTATCACCATGGCAGCATAATGATATGATAATTCAGGGAGGCCTCTGTCATGCCCTGTGTCTCAAACACACACACACCACGGTAAAAGAGCAGCGTTGACGTCTTTATTTGGTCATAGTGCAATGGACGTCCTGAAAAATGCAGGAATGTGTGCTCTGTTTAATAACACATGCACATTTTTACAGTCATTGTAATGACATGTAACATATGACCTGCCACCAAACACACTATGTGGATACTGATAGCTTTAGCACCGAGGATGTTTTTGGGACACATGGATAACAGATGAAAAGCAGACATGCATGCACCCGTGATGATTTAAATTCAAGCCACTGGTAAAAACACTGTCTTCCTGTGGAGAAAACCAGAACATGGGTGCACGAATGTGTGTGTGTTCACATACGCTTACATGACTGTGTCAGTGTTTACTTTAGTGCAGACGAGGTTGAGATTGTTTACCCAAGGATGAGTGAAAATCCACCACTCAGATGAGAAAACCACAACACATAGACATGCATGCTTGCCTTTCGTGTTCCCGTCTGTAGTACTAGCATATGTTTTAGACAGAATGTTTTCTTTTTCTCTGTTTTGGGGTTGTTTTCTCTCGTTAGCGCTTCACACATGGCCTCATTTCATGCAACATTTTACTACTTGACCGTATGACAACGTCAATGTGATTTATATCTAAATCTAAGACAATGTAAACACTAGATATTTTCCCATGCCAGAATAATATGGCTGGTTTTATTGTGAAAAACCGAAAGACTAGATATGAATTTCCATTAATGTCTATAATAGTCCCACTTTTTTAATATAACATGTTTAAATATAGATTACTATTTGAAAGTTGGGATCGGTAAGAGTTTATTTTGAACATTAAGATCCAATCCCAATTCTACCCTCGGCAGCTGGAGTGCTGGAAAAAAAACTGTAAAATAACATGAAAATTTACTTTAAATTACAGAAAGTTCCTTAAATTAAACGTTCTATTTAATTTCTCTAATTTAACACCTGTATTTCATGGTAAATTGTTGGGGTGCCGGGAAAAAAAAACCTTAAAATTACGTATTATTTACTTTTACATCTGACACTTGATGACACTCGAATGCCCTATCAGAAAAGACTAGTCACTGGGAGCTTTTTATGGTGTCTGATGTAATGTTAATGTTGTTTTTGTGTGTTTACATTGATGAATATGGCCACAGTGTAAATACACAGTATAGTTACGTCTTACAGTACATCTTATTGCTACATTTTATTGTTGATAACAGGATATCGTTGGCTTCAGTGATTTCCTGAAGATGAGTATAAAAAAATGCAACTGGAATAACTACAGCAGTCGCGATTGTCAATCTCATATGAAGCAAGAGATCACGATGACATGTGGAGGTGTTGTAGTGGTGTCCGTTTCTTAAACAGGTCACATACCGGATACGCCGCTCAGCGCCGGGACACGGCACGCACATGACAGCTGGAAGTATTGCACACCAGATGCACACATTCGCATGTTATATAAAATTAAACTATTGAGATGGCGCTCTGTGGTGCATCAGAAATATGAGCAGTGTCCTTAGTCATGGCTGGGTGCCATGGACAGGGAAAGAGTAGGGTACAAAAATAGTATTGGAATTGGGCCTTATACTTTTAATTAGCAAGGATATATTCATTTGATTAAAAAGTGAAATTTAGTATTAATGTGACAATTTTATTTTTTTTATTATAGACTTTCAATATTTATTAAAAAATGCTGAAAAGATTTGTCTCAATTTAAGCTAAATCATTATATAACAATAAATAAGATGTGACACTAAAGACTGGTGTAATGGGTGTCTGAAGATTCGACATTTTAAGCAGTAACTGTAAAAGTACTTCACAATATCACCTTATTGTAAAAGTGTAGCTTTAGTGAATGTGTGTGTGTGTGTGTGAGAGAGAGAGAGAGAGAGAGAGAGAGAGAGAGAGAGAGAGAGAGAGAAAACAATATGTCAAATTCCAGATGTAGTAGTATAAATACATTGTGTGTTTATATACAGTTTTTAGCATCATTAGCCCTTCTTTAAGTTTTATTCTTTTAAAATTTCCCAAGTGCTGTTAAATAGAGATTTTTTTTCAAACATAATAGCTTTATAACTAATTTCTTTTGTCTTTGCCATGATGACAAAACATAATATTTTACTAATTATTTTGCAAGATGCTAGAATTCAGCTTAAAGTGACATTTAAAACTTTACTTGGGTAACTAGGCAAGTCACTACAGTACAACAGTGGTTTGTTTAGTAGCCTGTCAAAAAATGTGATAATATTATTAACCGTAGCAGAATTATTATTTTTTTTATTTCAGCCCAGCTAAAAGAAAAAAAAAACTTTCTCCATTAAAAAAAAAAAATAATTAAAATAAAAGGATAGAAAATGCTATGAAAAATGTCCGTGCTCTGTTAAAAAGTGCTTGGGAAATATTTACAAAATAAAACATTTCACAAGAGCACTTCCAATTTTGTAATTCAGCTGCATGCTCTTATATAATGTTTTATATAATCTGACATTAGATGAAATGTCTGAAAAGCATGACTACAATACATTCAAAGAAATGCCTTCCTCTAGTTCATTACAGATGTTTTGGCAACCCACCAACTAACCAAGAATAATTTATTTTTCAAAAGTTTAGAGAAGGTGTTTTTATATATGATGTGTGTTTGTTTTAATCATGTTCTACATAAATACGAGTAGGCCAAATAGGTTCTGTCAGTATCAATAGAAGATCTGTAAAATCCTAATGTTTTATTTTCACCCATTCTCTCAGCAAATGAACTCTAGTGTGTTAGTTTTGTTATTTTGGTATTTTCCAAGGGCACTGCGCCCCAGTGGAGAAGAGTGGAAATATAAACAAGCAGTGTCTGTCCTGCTGTGGTTCTTATTCTCAGTCTCTTTCTCTCACTTTGTCTTTCTCGTCTCGTTTCGCTGCATCTCTGGAGCTTCTCTCATCTGTGCCCTGTGAGCCTCAGGAGCCTGACATGTGCTCTAAGCAGCACCACACTGCCCTCTACTGACACACAAATACACACTGACAATCGGTGGGGGTTTGTTGGGAAGCTGAAAATACATGTTTTATTAAATGTGTCTTAATTTTGGTCTTTTCTGTGTTTTCCATCAGAATTTCTCTGCACAAATCCAGCTCTGAGGATGGATCAGGTTTGTGATTAATTATAAAAACAATTTATATTTATTTGTGGTGATTGGAGCATTTTTTGAACTATTTAATTATTTATGCTGGAATGTTCTGGTGTTATGGGTCACTGTGAACACTAAATAAAACAAAAAACAAATGCACACATATATAGATGCAATAATTGAGTGCCTTTTTTTTTTTTACAAAGCAGTGTATTTAGTAATTTATAGTGTCTGTACAAAAGTAAATGCGTTTGGTCCTGATGGGTTTCTCTTCACATGCAGGAAAATGGGACAACAAGAAGAAAAACAAATCCTTCTGGCAGAACTTCCGAAAGTCACAGAAGGGGGTCACAAGGCAAGCGTCAAAAGGTAATAAAAACAAACTCACTGCATTTTTCTCATGTTACATCCCTTCATAGCTCTGCAGTTTGCTCACTTGTTTTTATTGTTCTTAGACCATATTTGGGGTGGCAACTCTTAGAAATATAAACAGTAGATGAATTAGGAGCTTAAACTGTAGTTATAGTTTCATCTTTCATCTAAATGGCCCATCCATTTTTGAGAATGATGGTTTTCTTTAGTGTAGGTCTGTGATGGTATCACATTTAGTTGTCATTACAATATATTGAATTATAACAGCTCTACATTTTTTCTATTGCTTTATTGTGTACATAAATATACAGAGTAAACAGAAGAATTGTATAATTGTATAATTGTAAAAAAAAATGAACAATTTACAATAAGGTCTTATTAAAATACATCAAGTTAATGCATTGACAGTGAGAGAAAGCTACATTTGTTATGAAAGTTAATATTGTTTTATGAACTCAATTATAAAACTGAACTTTAGTATTTATCGGCTTGATTAAACAAAATAGTACATTCATTCATTTTCTTTTTGACTTAGTCCCTTTATTTATCAGGGGTCACCACAGTGGAATGAACCATTTATCCAGCATATGTTTTACACAGCGGATACCCTTAACCCAGTACTGGGAAACATCCATACACACTTATTCACACACATACATTACGGCCAATTTTGTTTATTTAATTCACCTGTACCGCATGTCTTTGGACTGTGGGGGAAACCAGAGCACTCGGAGTAAACTCACACTAACATGGGAAGAACATGCAAACTCCACATAGAAATGCCAACAGACCCAGCCAAGGTGCGAACCAGTGACCTTCTTGCTGTGAGGCAACAATAGCTAACCACTGAGCCGCCATGTCGCCCCAAAGCAGTAAAAATTTTTTGAGTTATGAAACATTACCTGAGAAATTCACATAATTGTAATGTTTTTATGAAATAAATTGTATTAAATGCCTTGGATAGTTTTCATCAGTTCAGTTTAATTAGATAATGTCAGAAAATGGAGTGGGAATAGGCCTGTAATGAGTCAACAATTTTCAGTCTCTATGTCATAGGCCAGATTAACATGCAATTCTTTATATTTCAAAAATAAATGGGCAATTAAATTTTCAATCAGTTGGTACTGTAATTAACACCACAGTTGTCTAAAGCTGCGGTTCCCAAAGTGGGGGTCGTGGGACAATGAGAGGGGGTGGCTTGGTGATTTCCAAAAGATCAAGTCAGTTTTATTGAACTATTTTAATAAACGATTAAAATTACTATATTTTATCCATAACCTTCAGAAGATAAAAATAGTTACATTAAAAAAACATAAAAATAAAAAGGCACACATTTTCAATTGTTTTTACACTGGATTGCGACTCCTGGGGGTTTACATTAGATTATCCTTAAAGCAACAGTGTCATTTGCAGCAGACTGATTTTACTGCACCAGCCTAAACCATGGACTGGAGGATGGTCTAAGATGTTAATCTCCAAACTTAAACCAAGAATAGACTTGTGCTGTAAACACTGTGCCCACCAGTCTCATTAGACAAGGTTAATAATTAAACAAATAAATCAATGTCTATAAAAAGTTATATAGTTGTTAGACTGTTGCACTTTTTTTGTCAATATACTCATGTTTATATAACCCTGTTGGTGTGTGTGAGCTGTTGCATTCATCATTTGTATGTTTGTAACCACCTCTGAAAATGGTGGGGGTCGTGAGTCACTGGAATTTTACTTTTTTCGGGGTCGTGGGCTAAAAAGTTTGGGAACCCCTGGTCCAATGGGATAGTTCACCCAAAAATGAAAATGATTGCATAGTTTACTCATCCTCGACTTGTTCAAAACCTGTTTGAGTGTTTTTCTTCTGAAGAATGTTGAGAAAAAAGTATCTGAGTATCTTTGTTTATATTTTGGATTTCAGTGGCTGCTTTTTCCCAACAGAATGTTTTGCTTTGTGTTCAACGGAAAAAAGATATTTATTAAAGTTCAGAACCAACTGACTGTGACTAAATAAAAGAGGAAATTTTCACTTTTGTGTGAACTATCCCTTAAATTAATAAATGACTGTTCAATATACTGTAGATGTGAAGCTCTCGCAATAACAATTTCGTGCATGTTCATTACTGCAATCTATTTTTTTTATTTAAACATCTCCATTTCAAATCTAGAATAAATGTTTGTTAATTCAGCCTGTGATTTAAATGATTTAATGCGAACGATCTTTCTATTCTGTATTTTATCTCTGATTGTACGCTTTATTTTTACATTTTTTGCCTTGTTTTCTTTTCGAACCTGCAGGAGAAGACATTGGCTATGTGGCCAGTGAGATCACAATGAGTGATGAAGAGCGAATCCAGCTTATGATGATGGTGAAAGAGAAGATGATCACTGTAGAGGAAGCTCTGTCACGGGTAAACGCGCTGAACAGTAACACAGCTTCCCTGGCTTACATTCATGTGTACTAACCCTACTTACCCAGACTGATGCCGCCCTGCTTCTTCCTCCAAACACACACCCGCTTACATACACTCACACACATACAAATACAAACCCATGTGTACTGACCCGCATCTGAGGGCTGCAGTTGTAGTACCTAGAGCAAGTCATGTTTTGTTGAGATGAAGGAGGGTCTTTGGTGATTAATTTCTGAAGTAGGGCTAGCTGGGAGTGGTTGGATGGATCTCTTCTATCCGTTTTCTTTGTTCAGATGTGTTGTGTTACTGTAGGTCTCTTTGTCATTTGTGTTTTGGGATCATGATTAATTATCATCTGATAATTGTAGAATATGGCTTCCTTCTCTCCACAAGGCTGACGTTGATTCCTTTAACCAACTGGGTTTTCTTTATTTAAATTCTCTCTGCTTCAGTTTTTTTTCTTTTTCTTTGGGCTGGTAGTTGATTTAGAAGTATCGATTGACTGGACCTCAAGTTTGAATCAATGAATCAATCACAAGCCTTTGTGGATAGTTGACATCATACATGCCGTAAGCATGCATGATTATGTGTCTGTCCTTGTGTGTGCTTGTTGGAATGCAAATGTGTCTTTCATGTTCTTTACATGTTCTCTGTTCTTTTTGTTGTGTATTTCTCTGCGTGTGTTTAAGTCCACAGGTGTCATGCACTTTATTATTATTTTTGGTCACACCTTATTTTGATGGTCTGTTTGTTGAATTTAAGGTACATTACATCTACATGCCAACTAATCTCATTAGATTATAAATAGACGGATAGGTTGTATAAATATAAAACTTGTAACATTTAATTAAATGTACATGCAAACAAATAGATGCTTTAAGTGATGTTTGTGGTCAGTAATTTTCAAAAGAATGTAAAACACAGTTAAACATACAAGAATTTGAAATATTATTAAAATAAAAAATAAAAAAAACTATTTGTATTTTAAAGATTATTTAAATTCTTTGGTGGTTCTTCTGTGTCGCCCAATCATCAATAAATCCTTTTGTGCTCATCGATCAATAAACACATCTATTCTTATAAACAATAAAAATAGTTCTGCTGCTGTTGTATTGTTGTGGAAATCATGATAAATATGTATTTCCAGTTTTCTTTAATGCTTTTAATTATAAAAGACTTTTTGTCACACTCACTTTGAAGCAGGAGTGCCCAAACTTTTTTTTTTACAAAGGGCCAAAAACCAAACTTTATTGAGGCTAGTGGGCCAAAGGTAAATAATAGTTGCTATGGGTGATTTCCTAATTTATTTAATAATGTTTTAAAGAAATTACTAGAAAACATTGCTTTATATAAGTATATATTTTTTTACATTTTATAATAAACCTGTAAAAACAATCTAATTTATAACAGAATTACACTAGTTTTTGTCTTGATTTGGTCGCCAATGCGTTCTGCATAATTCTCTCTCCATCGAGTGACTGTATTTATATTTTTACAAATCATATTTTGTTACAATATTTAATTAAAACATTTCATTTCACTTTGCTTTTTTGTAGCTCAGCAATATATTACAAACAAACAAAAGAATGTTAAATTAGAAATGATGATGTGTTAAAGGCACATCATTCTCACTCTGCTCTCAGATGTGATGGTAGGCCAAATCAAAGGTTACAAATTTGGCCCGCGGACCCTACTTTGGGCTGTAAAAATGCAGGGTTCCACACAATTCAACACAAATCAATTAAGTTGTCCCCCCAAAAAACTCAGGAATTTTGTTGATTCAGCTCATTTTAAATAAGTAGTTTGAAAAAGCAGAATAAACACTTTTTAAGTGTATATACTATATAAAAGTATAAATTAATTTAAAAAAAAACACTGACCCAAAATTGTGATACCTTTTATAAACACAAATGAATAATGCATTTAATAAATAAAACCAAAACTGTTTAAATGGACTTGACACTTCATGTATGTGTGTTCTTTTGTGTTTTTGTTGGTGATGGGTGAGAGCTGTCTGTGTGTCTGTACGTGTTTGTATAGTGTGTTCTCTCACTGTATTTCTGTAACCGATAGGGGTGTGTGTGTGTGTGAGGGCGAGGGGGCGGCTCTCTTTGACCTCTTGTTCTCCATAGTTAAAGGAATATGAGAGGAACAGGCAGTTGAGCAGCAGTACAGACACAGCAGAGTGGACTGATGGATCCAGTCCCACTGTTAACCTCTCCTCCACCTGCAATGTAAGTACTATACCAAACCACCCAGACTGAGTGTATACAGGCCCATGTGTTTACAACATAACCTCATTCAGTCACATCAAAGTTTCTTTTCCTCCGGCAGTGAGAGTTAGTAATGTCTCTCACTGTACTGACTGATGTTGTGTGTGTGTGTGTGTGTGCGCACTGCAGGGAGGTTAAATCTCAACAGACCACACTAGTGACATTGTGGCTTATAAACTTAGGCAGTGGCAGTCCTTACGTCAACCCAGTTCATCCCCTTTCCTACAATAACTGCACTGAATATGCGCTTTTATTTGTTATAAACTTCAGAAATCATGAATGTTAGGATGCTTTGAAGTTATCATAGATTAAATGAGCACTCGGGGTGGTTTTTAATGTTGATTGGGCTAATTCTTTTGCATTTATATTTGATCAAAAATCTGAATTTATTAATAAAAATATATAAATGAGAATAAATATAAACGCCATGAGTTTTACTAAGCTGTTTACCCAAATAATGAACGTTATCATCATTTGACTATCCAGCCTTTGAGTTTCTTTCTTCTGTTAAGTGTTGGAAACCAGTAATTGTCAATGGCTGCTGGTTTCCAACATTCATTCTTCAAAATAACAACTGAAGTGTGAGTAAATGCGAGCAAGTTTCATTTTTAGGTGAACTATCCCATAAACATGGCTTTTATTAGGTCGCTTCTATGGTTTTTAACAAATATTTGCAATATTATGTTTATGTAAAATGTTTTAAATGTACTGAGGGCATCTTACACCATATTTTGAAGTACATCATTTAAAAGCTAATAGGTTGTGAGTTGATATGGAGACGCTGATGTAATTTTACAGTGGTAATGAGCATCTGGCACTGCTGTCTTACTGTAAGACCCTCTAGTTATGATGTCGTTTCTTCTTGGCATGGGGAACTGGCACAGTAAACATCCCCTGGTGATTAAGTCATAATGTGAGTCTTAGTGAAGGGTGATATGTGGCCATTTCTGCCTCTTGGCATTTTTTCTGCTTTGAAACTAACAAACCATTGAAATCGGTTCAGTTTGAAATGGCACATTGCTTTGGCTGTAGTTCAATTATAAGGGTATGCTTTGTATGTACAATATGTGCGTATGTGTTGTTGGTTAAAGCCTTGATACTGTAGGTTTAGTGGATTTAGTTTTCCCCTTTTGGAGAAATAAGCTGCCAGTACACAAATACACATAGTTATTATGGAAAATATGAGCAGGGTTCCAGCCTCTGCAAGTAAACATACACCTTTTGGTCTAATGGTCAGCAGCTAAGCTGTTTTTGCAATGCTTTCTGATGTTAACAAACCACAGCACTGCTTTGCTCAGCGCTTGCAGCTACAGAATGACTCACTCCGCCCAGCAAATCTTTGTGTTGGCTCAGAGGAGTCACTGACCGTCCCGCTGCGACACTTTCTGCATCTGCTTGTTTGTGTGGTCAGTGTCACTTCATATGCAAAAGGGTCACAACAGAGGAAACTCAAGATCTGTTTTGAGCTGTATTTCTGATAATGAGTTTATACTGAATGTTAATTACTGATGTCGTTAGTTTGTTAGTTTTTTTCTTGGCTATTAAAAATACTGCCTTCGAAATAGGTAAAAAATATATATTTTTAAAATACATATTTTGTGTCATGTGTAATCATGAGTCTTTATTGTTTCCAGAACTGTATATCGTGCATATTGTTAAGTTCAATTAATTTTTATAGTCTTTTATACAAACAAATATAAAAAAAGAATGTAAAAATTATCTCAATTTAAAAGAGAAAGGGGAATAACTTGCTGATCTTGACCGAACAACTGTTATAACATTGTTAATAATCAATTTATTTTTATTATTATAAAGACTAAATACAGGGATTTATGTATATTTTCAATTTCTTATATCTTGCTTTTTGCTCTGTATTATTTGTTTTAATCTGTAGTAAGTTTGTTTTTAAAACTTTATAATTAATATCATCAGCAATGTTTACTTTTTATTTTACATTTTATTCATGAATTAAAATATTTTATATTTAATTGATGAAGATTTTTGAGGTAAATCTGATTGTGATAAAAACGGTTAAAAGCATTTTATTTTACTGAAAAATGCTAAATCTTTTTTGGGAGAAAATATTTTATTGTGGTAAAACATTTGTTCATGAGATTCTCCCATTGTGCTGTTTTACTCGTTTGCTAAATAAGAGGAAATGAGGCAAAAACCAAAAAAAGTCTTATTCATACAAAGGCTCTGTATTTCTGAGCCCTTGAGGCGTTTTCTGAAACGCACAAACACACTCGCACACATTTCCTCCTGCCTGTCTCTGCCACACATCAGCATGTGCAAATTGAATCTCAGCATCTGAATGAGAAAATGGATCTCTGTAGGATTCTTGGCCCCTGGGTTGATGATCTCCTATTTATAAATGAAAATGGGTCAGTCGTCGTCTGCTTAACGTTTTGACCGACGGGCACAACTCTCTCCGGGAATCCCGCTGATCTGAGCTCAGTTTAACGGTAATCAGAACACTGAGGGCTGGCAGATTCCCCTGTCATGAGATCAGTGTCAGCTGCAGTCAGTAGAGCGACCCATCACAGCTCCGCCAGAGTGAACTGATGTGGGATCAGTGTCAGCAGCTGCTATCACAGAAGAAGTTCTGTATCCCAATATGTGTGGACTGCACCAAGACCAGCCTTTCTTCTCTTTGGCCCACATTCCTTCTCTCCACTGAAGACCATTAAGGATGTCCAGAGGTCATATGGCAGACCTCGCAGTGTTTCCGGACACCCAAACTCACGCCTTGTGCCCCAGTCCCTCCCCTGCCTCCAGATATTTCCAGGGTTTCCTTCAAAAAACTGTTTACAGTTTGTTGATCTCGGTGTGAGATGGTGTTTTTTTAGCATGAGCAGCTAACATCCAACCTAAAGGAAACAACTGCTGGTAGGAACACAGCTGGACACATTTCTATTTCTGTTCTCTCTCTTTCTTTTCTCCTTTGCTCTTGTTTGAAAAGTGATTTTGTTACCTTGATGAAGACTGAATTTGAGAAGCAGAAAACAAGCTTCTATCCATCGAACAACATTTTCTTCATATTGGTGATTATTGAAATGTTTTCTGTTCTGTTTCTCTGAATTGGTTCTCGTTGAGTCATGATTTCTCAACCATCATTATATTTCCACTTTCTTTTTGACTGGTGGCCATTGTGGCTTATGATTAATATTATTTATTGTGAGCCAATGAGATTCTGTGTCTGTGGTTGAGCTTTAGGTTTCCAGTAACAGATCACATTCAGCCTCAATGTCTTGATGAAACGCTTAGGTCTGTGGTGTGCTGGGATGAGCAGATAGATTTGCCATTCATGATACTGGTCAAAACAGCTTAATCTCTTCAGTTGGTCTGTGGTTAGCATAGAATCTATCCTGTTGATCACAACTACATGTCATTATCTTATAACGTGGTGTACTTTTGCTGTGAACAGAATGTTATTTTTAGTGGATTGACTCCTTTAAAAAGTGAAATTTGCAAGTTTGAGAAAGTAAAAAGGATTAAAGAGGCTTTGTCTTTGTGGATTAGAGGTTTCAGTATTATAATCAATCTTTTACTGTGTTAAATGGAAGATCAGGTTATGGTAGATGTTTGTTTAAGAACATGATCCAATCATAAATCATCTCAACGGTAAACCCCTATCTGTGTTATTCATTTAAAATTTGAAGAGGTTTTTTTTTCTACCACAAATGTTCACTCATGTTCATTTGTCATGTAAAAATGCAAGACTTGTGTGTTTCTTGGACTCAACTTCATAACACTTAACTCCATTCTGCAATGTTTTCCTAAGTCATGTCCCTCATGTCAAAAGCATCCTAAACATGTCATTATCTGTACCCATTGAAACCATCATCTTTTGTTTTTGTGTATGTCTACATGTGAATGTTACCCCTTTTTTTCTTCCCAGAAGATGATATAATACTGAAGTAGAGTTTTTTGTTCCTCTTTAGTCTGTGGAGCAGTCAGATGATGAGCAGGAGGACTCTGTGAAATTCAAAAGGCTTCACAAGCTGGTGAACTCCACTCGACGTGTCCGCAAGAAACTCATCAAAGTGGATGATAGCAAGAGACATGGCTCACAAGGTATCTGGAAAAACTATTGTCCATCTGGCATTAATATGTATTTGATTGATAAACTGATGAGTGTTTTATACTGAATTAGGCATCTTTGGGATTTTTAAAAACATTATTAAGTATTATATTTAATACTTTAGTACATAGATTTAAGTATTTTTCTGGAAGGACGCAATAAATACCAAAGTTGAAGGAAAAGATTTCTAATTCAGTTTCTCTTTCAGATAAATCAGTTTTGTACTTTCTGTGCATCAAATACATTTTCTAGTAAAATGTTCTAATGATTTAGAGTTTAAATTTGTCCTGTTTTAGTTTTAATCTTCTTTTTCTTGCAGATTCACTCAGTCTGGATGCAGCTCCCATATGCGACGATATAAATGCACTATATGCAGAAATCCACAAGAAGCCGGCAAAGTGTACAGACTCCTCTTTGTCCTCACTTGCCCAAGAGCAGCTTTCTCTGGACGGGGACACGGACAGCCTGAACACCTCGCCCTCCACCAGCAGCCTTGATGCCTGGAAACCTGCTCACAAATTAGTCAAGGCTCCCAGCACACATCCCCATGGCCTGATCCGGCCAGCACGCAAGAGCAGTGCTGGGTCTGGGCTGGGTGTAGCGGGGGGCAGTGGCTCCTCGTTTTCTGAATTGGACGGTTTGGGAGACGACAATGCTAAAGTCTCCCGCTCGGTTACAGACGGAGAGATGCGGAAGGCCTTGTCATCTCTATCTCATGGGGTAAGTACTGATAGCGTTTACGCTTTTTATGGCCTCACTAGGCCCCGCCCAAAGCCACACCCCCTCCTGGTGTCTTTAGATGACATCAACAACACCAAGCGGCCACCTGTTTCCATGTGGCAGCGAAATAAGCCTGACCCGAACTATGCATACTCTACCAAACACCTGCTTTACCAACGTTCCTGCAACGCTCCGAAAACCGCACCCTCCTCCACCCTACCTGCGTCTCCTCCCACTCGCGAGCTTCCGCTAGCCAAGGAGAAGGGGAAGAGTTGTGGGAGCGGGGTAGTGGGCAGCTGGCTGTTTCCACCAAGGCGTCTCAAAGGAAGGACGGCAGTTAGTGAGCTCAACATCACATATGTGGTGGAACGCAGCCTGTACGGACATTTGAACTGGACTGGGCTGGTCAGGCCAATCACATTGAGCAAAGCGGACAGACGTTGGCTCCTGGAGGATGAAAGAGATGCCAACAGGAAATGGGCATCTAGCATGGACCGCTGCACCAAGCGTGTGCTCTTGCGCATCCAACAAAAGTCTGTGAGTGTGCCGGAAGAGCAGATCTACAGTGCCCCCTGCTGCACTGGAGGAACAGGCTACTGCAAAGCTGCAGAAGAAAAGCACAGTAGGGTACAGTTTAGAGACAGTTATATTTCAAGACAGTCTAATTGTTTAAGTAATGGACTGTGTTATCGTAAAATGTTTTTATCTTCTTGCTGAGTTGATAATTAAAGCTAGAAATCCCTGAGATTGTTAGTTAGCTGTGATCTCAGCTTTTTTCTATAGACTCGCATTACTGCAATATGAAGCCAATATTTCATCATCTCAAAAGCTATAGAAGTGAAATAGAATGCGATAATACAGAGAGTCTTGCCTTTCCTCATACTGAGCTTCTCTCCTTTCATTTCTTGACCTCTTGTCTTGTAATCAGTCATGTGTGTCGGAGCATAATTGAAACTCACAGTCCTTGAGAGACAGTGGAGAGCAGTGAAAGCAGAAACCAGTACTGTAGAGTTCCTTCTGCAGCTTTGTAGAGTCTGCCGTCTGCGGATTCTCACCATCATTCATAGTGAATGTGAACATGACCGTGATCTTCATCAGTGAACTCTTTCATCCATTTTTGGGTTGAATATGCCTCTTTCGGCTTTGGGCATGAATGCTGACATTTTCTGAATTGTTTTTTTTTTTTTTTTTTTTGGATGTGCTATTCTATTTTACTGAGCTTTTTTGTCTTATTTTGAAAATGCATGGTGTTATTCCATGAAACATTCAAGAACTTATAATTTTGTTGACAACGGGACATTTTTGATTCTGCAACTTTTGTGGAACTTTAACCAAACGGCATGAAGTAAAAAGCTAATCTATTTCAATTGAATATATCCCTCGTATTTGAGCATTAAACATTTATATTGCTGTAAAATTAGTTCACATTTTTAATTTTTTTCTGTTTTCCATTATTTATTCAACATAAATTTGAGGGTTTTGTTCAAGGTTTTACAAGAAAGCGTTGGTTTATTTATGTAATGTTAGACAGCAAGATTTAATTTGGTGTTAAATAGGAAATCAGGTCATATCATGAGCTATTTCTTTTGGCAGTTTGTCATTTTAAAAATGTGTGCTTTCCATTATAAAGACAAGCATGAAACGCTGTGACTCTTTGTGAAACATTTTAGATGACTCTCTAGCAATATATTCATTTGAATGTGAATTCATTGTAATTATGTCTCTTTTTCTGCAGAGAACATGTAGCTTTGGAGGATTTGACCTATCTAATCGTTCCCTCCATGTGGTCAACACAGCAGAGCCTAGCGTGAGTACTCTCTCTCTCTCGCTTCCTTTCTGTCTCTGCTCTCACATGCAGCTGCAGTGTTTGTCATCCAATTGTGTTAATCAGTTGGCTCTCAGTGGGCTTAATCACTCTCTTTCTTACTCTGTTTCTTTCTGACTTTAGGAGCAGGAGGCTCTGTACAGGGATGGCGTGAAATCTCCCACCACATCCCGTATCTCTCTAGGAAAGAAAGTCAAGTCTGTCAAAGAGACTATGAGGAAACGCATGTCCAAGAAATATGTCGGGTCTCTCTCTGAACAGGTACACACACACAAACAGATGCTGCTTGCTTTGACTGCTCTGCTTTATGTGCTGTATATCATTCTTTTTCAAAGGTAAGACCCTGCCTTTACTCCAGAGGAAAGTTGCACACGTGTGCCCCACTTTCTGTGTTTCAAACTAGGGTCAAACATCTCTTTATGTAGCCAGGAGCTTGAAAACAAACTCAGTCCAATTTAACACACCCAAGCTCCCTGGCTATGATGGATAAACACACAAGGCCCAGATTCACATGCTGGAGGAAATTTGTGACACTAATAATGTGCCAAAATGCTGTTTCTGTGGAAACATTCACATGATTTATATATTATCTGTTTGTATAGATCTGTGTGTTATGTGTTTATGCAATTACTACTTGATGTGCCAACAGATTAGTTCTTCATGACTTGCTCCATGGACTCGTATATTATGTTGTAGGGCCATCTAGTGGCAATAGTCTGCAAACAACTTATTGCTTTGCTCCACAAAAGAATGATCTCACAGCTGTGATGCAGCTGTTGCCTTAAGCACTTACCTACTGTCAGTTGTTTTACAATTTATCTAATAATAATAATTGTAATACACTTTCTCTCATTTTAATCTGTACAGTCCAGTCCAGATGGGACTCCCAGTTGTCCTCAGTCTCCTCAACCAGACACAGATTCTCTAGAGAAGCCCAAGCTCAAGGCAGGAGGGTCTGTGGAGAGTCTGCGCAGCTCTCTCAGTGGCCAAAGCTCCATGAGTAAGTGTGTGTGTGTGTGTGCGTGTGTGGTCTTTATAGAAACCATGCTATTGCTCATACTTGCTGTCATCTTAACATCGTGCGGAAGTTTAAATACATCTTAAAGGTTTTATTTTTGAAAAATTTGCCCATTTGCAATCATTTAAAGCAGTAGTTCACTTCCAGAATTAAAACTGTCATCATTTACAAAACTTTTTGAAAAATGATATGGATTAGCATAAGAAAAACATACTATGGAAAAGTAAGTGGTGACTTGGAATGTAAGTCAATGGTGTTGTCCAGTCATTCTGTAAGTGCTTTACTACTTTTAGTAAAAGCGCTACATTATGAAAGTGCCATAGAAATAAAGATGAACTGAATTGAAGATCTGTTCACGTGTAGTTTTGTTGAACAAAACACAAAAAACACGAAAAGAATACATCCTGCTTCGTTTAGCAATTATGGTGTCCTTCCTGAGTTCAAAACTTAAGATTTAAAGCAGAAAAAGGTTTTTATGAATGATATTTTACAACAAAACTTACAAAATTTCCAGAACAGTGCCATCTGCTGGCCTAAATAAAATCATTATTTCTCCATGAATGTGATTTTTATTATTTATTTTTTATCATTTGTAATGTTGATAGTTAGTAGCTCATTGGGTAGATTGTATAATTGGGAATATTAGTCAAAATGGCACCAGGAACTCCTTCATGACAAAACTTAAGATCTACTTTTTTAATTCAGTGCCACTTCCTATGCAAACCATTGTGGTCAGAGAGAGGAGTTTGTTTCCAACTTGGATTTAATTTTGCTGAGAATGGAGTCAGTTAGATATCGATGCATCTCTAGATTTCTGCCTTGGTCATGTTGCAGAAGTGAAATCTGCTTGTCTGCTCTGCTCCATAGAGCACAAGAAGTGTGTAATTATAGCATCCAAACTTCTTCAACTAAACTAAACGCCTTTCTTTTTTGTTGAAACAATGTAAAATGTGACCAAGTAATGTAATCAGTGGACTTGAATGGACATGAATAAGGCCACAGATCAGATGTTTTTCTGAGCAGCCTGGTGAAAGAGAGCAGCAATTTAACCTTTGGATCTGGTCTTCTTTCAGGTGGGCAGACGGTGAGCACCACAGACTCATCAGCCAGTAACAGAGAGAGTGTGAGGAGTGAGGATGGTGATGATGAAGAGCCTCCATACAGAGGCCCGTTCTGTGGCAGAGCAAGAGTTCACACTGACTTCACACCCAGTCCATATGATACAGATTCTCTCAAGCTCAAGGTTCTGAACTAAACTAAATCTATGTTTAATACTCATTTAATCTTAGTTTTAATTGTAGACCCTTTCTACCTATAGTGATTAAGAATAAAATTGACTGGCTACTTAGATAATAAACAACCCTTGTGTATTTGTGGAAAAAAGTCGCACATGGATCTATAGAGGACAAAAATGTTGGTGTCAAAAATCATGTAAACATTATATTTTTATATACTTTAACATATATTCTTTTACCAGAATTAGTCCTGATGATCATTGGCAAACATTAATTAACCAAATTAACATAATTAATTAGCCCTTTACATGTTGGTTTGTTAACAATGGCAACTTAAAAAAATGTAAATATCAAATCAATGGTAAGAAATAACATACATCTTGAAGCATTGTTATTTTTGGTCCAGAATCACACAAAAAAATCATACATATACAATTTACATTACATTACATTATACAATCACAGCATATTGATGAAAACAAACTTATATTCATAGGAACACACCTTTGTAATTGTAAAACAAAACAGCAACAAACAACATAAAGGCAATCATTTTATCCAGGGTGCGAATTACAGGGGGTTTAGGGGGGATTGACCCCCCTAATTAACGCTAAATTTCCCCTGAAGGACGTCAAATCAAGGTGTATGGGGGGTTAGCCCTTTAATAGTGAGAAATAGTTCACGCTGATCTGTATTTTAAATTATAATGTTAGTGATTAAAATAACAGATTATATAAATATACATTTGACCACCCCTATAATGGTTAATATCACTGTGAATACAAAATCGCACCAATCGGTCTGTGCGAAAAATGCTAAAACACTTTTTCTTTTTTTTGTTGCCAAAACATGAACATTGCCAAAAAATGAATGACCTTTTGCCTAATCAGAGATGTATAGTAACGAAGTAGAACTACTTCACTACTGTACTTAAGTACTAAAAGGCAGTATCTGTACTTTACTGGAGTATTATTTTTTTCTCCTACTTCCACTTTTACTTAAGTACATATTTTACATGAGTTTAATACTTTTACTCCGATAGATTTTTTATGTGCTGCATCGTTACTCGTTACTAGGGGTGTCAAAATGATCGATATCAGTTCAGTAATAGGTCATACCCGGTTATTACGTGATGACGTCATTTATCTCCTATGCGCGATGTCGCAATACTATAGCTAAGTACGGAGGCGCGAGAGCGAGGCGGCACAGCATACCAGCCGCTAGTGTACTATTAGGGAGAAATGTTGTAAAACTTCACCTCTGCCTATCTCTCGCTCTCTCACTTTGGACATTTGACCCGCTGGCCAGTTTGTAAGGTAACTTTTCCTCTCTTCTTAGCTGTTAAAGCTGTGGATCCAGACATGAGCGTGCCAAGTTTTCTTCACTGTGTCTATTACCTGTGATAATCGCGTATTCTTCCCGCCATGGGTGAACAGCGCTTATATTTCTAAAGCCCTTTCTGTTGAGGACAATAACCAATCATAGCCGTGTAAGACCCGCCTGTCATCGCTCAAAAAGCAGGCGGGATAATATTGACATGAGTTTATTAGCTGTAAATGCTCGTGCTGTCTTCTGTGCATGAGTTTTGTTTGATACATCCAGAAAGAGTGTTTTCTTTGAGCAGGTCAAATTAAGGGCACAGTTCGTATATCTGACTGCTGTATTAAAGGACAAAATTTTATTACAAAAACCCCTTTAACTGTCACACCAAGACAAAAGCAATAGAATTTATTTTTTGATTGCATTTCTTAACTCCAAATGTCGCTAGTTAACACAATCCGTGCATTTTTATTCAACACATCACATTATTTCTAAAATATCAGCCTCTACTAAATGGTTGAGATGTTGGTTTATGGTAAAAGTACCAGAATTAATAAATATACTACAGAAAATATGAACTGTAAGACCAATTTCATTAAAAACATAATAAAAATAAATAAAAAATATTACTAAATCATAGCCATAAGCCATAAAATATTTCAGATTTTCATTTAACACAGTAATATACACATTTTCCTGTTTTTTTTTTTTTTACAGTAAAATCAAAATCAAGTGAATTTGTGAAGCAGGACTTAGTTTGCTTGTTTAGTTTAAAGCTTTTTATTTTAAAGCAATCAAACTTTAAAACTCCCAAAGTGTGAGTGTGTGTGTGTGTGTGTGTGTGTGTGTGTGTGTGTGTGTGTGTGTGTGTGTGTGTGTGTGTGTGTGTGTGTGTGTGTGTGTGTGTGTGTGTGTGTGTGTGTGTGTGAGTGAGAGTGAATAATGCGTAAGAGAAAACAACAGTGTGATTGTACCTGTGTGTGCGTCTGTGTGTGTGTGTGTGTGTGTGTGTGTGTGTGTGCGTGTGTGTGTGTGTGTGTAAGAGAGAGTGTAAAAACAATTGCAACCTATGTAATGTCCCCACAATTCACAAAAATGTGTGTGTGTGTGAGAGAGAGAGAGAGAGAGAGAGAGAGAGAGAGATAGAGAGAGAACTGTGTGTGTGAGAGTGTATGAATGTGTGAGAGTGGGGAGAGAGTGTACATTTAGGTGTGTGCAGGGCAGTGTGTGTGTGTGAGAGAGAGTATGTATGTGAGTGAACATGCTGAATTATCTCATCAGTGAAGGCATTTTTTGGTAAAAGGGCCTGACGATTTGAGCTCTTGTACCATAGAAACTATTTACAGAGAAAAACAGTATCATAAGCCATGTTTCTTTTCGTTCTGCTTAATCAAGTGCCCCAAAAAGATATTTAAAATAAACAAAACAATTAGTGTATTTTGACTGCTTTCTTTAATAACTACATTACACAATACTTGTACTTTTACTTTCAGTACTTGAGTAGTAAATTTTGAAATAAACTACTTGTAATACTTAAGTACAAAAAATGTTGAATACTTTTGTACTTCCACTTAAGTATGGTGCTTAAACAGCACTTCTACTTCTACTCAAGTCAATTTTTGATAAAGCACTTGTACTTTTACTTAAGTATGGGTCTCTAGTACTTTATACATCTCTGTGCCTAATAGACATTTGAGAGAAGTATTGGAGTTCCCAAGAGGAACCTTATGTGTGTGGGTGTCTGTGTAGCTTTTTATTTGATTTTTTTTTTTTTTTTTAAATATGTGTAAGTCTTTTTTGAGAAGGTAAAATTATATAATACATGCTATAAATACCATGCCGTATATTTTGATAAAAGGTGTGCTTTATTGAAATGTCATTATTTCACATTTTTAAATATTCATAAGTTTTAAAAAAAAATCCTTATTATTAACTGTTTTTTTTATATTTGTATTTAAGTTCTCTCTACACTCTATACAGTTTAATTTATTTATTTTTTTAGATTTTCAACTATCTAACAAAATTTCTCTTTTTTTCTGAAGAGAGGAGATGTGATTGACATCATCAGTAAGCCGCCCATGGGCACATGGATGGGTCTGCTCAATAACAAAGTGGGCACGTTTAAGTTCATCTATGTGGATGTTCTGGCAGAAGAAGAGGAGAAGCCCAAACGAGCTGTTCGCAGGAGGAAGAAGGGCCGACCACCCAAACCCAGCTCAGTCGAGGAGCTTCTGGAGAGAATCAACCTGAAGGTGAAACACATACCACAAACAAAGTAGGGCTGCACAATGGGAAAATCATATAGTAAATGTAATATCTATATAAAGCTCACTGGTGCGTTCTTTCTTTTTAAGAATGTTCCAAACAGTTCTTTTGGCCAGGCCTGATGTTTTTGCTATCTCCCTGATGGGTTTGTTTTGTTTTTTCAGCCTAATAATGGCTTGTTTGACTAATAGTGACTGCTCTTTAGATCTCATCTTGAGAGTTGAGAGCAACAGATTCCAAATGCAGATAGCACACTTGAAATGAACTCTGGACCTTTTATCTGCTAATTGTAATTGGGATAATGAGGAAATAACACACGCCTGACCATGAAACAGCTTAGAAGCCAATTGTCCAATTACTTTTGGACCCTTAACAAGTGGGAGGCACAAATGCAAACTGTTGTAATTTCTACAGCGTTCATCTGATTTGGTTGTAAATAGTCTCAAATTAAAGCTGACAGTCTCCATTTCAAATCCATTGTGTTTGTGTATAGAGCCAAAAATGTTAGAATTGTGTCAATGTCTAAATATTTATGGACCTAACTGTATATTAAGTTTTTCCCAAGCATTTTGTGTTACATGCATAGGTTAGTTATCCAAGTTTGACCAGTCAGATGGGTCCATACTCTCTTTATCTTGTTATTGGCAAGACCGGGCCAAAAGGGGAACCAAATGTCTCAGAGTAGGGAGTTGAAAATAAACATTAATGGCAGGAGTAGAAACAAGCATGAAAAAATGACAACAGCGAATAACAATCAGAATATATGCTAAGTATTTCATTCAATCATAATGTTTTAAAACTGAAATGTTTTGCATTTAACCTGATGTGATTGTTAAATGAAATAAGAAAAAGTACAATAATAATAATCGTCCTTCTTTAAGGAAATGTTATATCGCAAGCAATGCCCTAAGATTCAAACTTGAGTCAGTGTATCTGTAATCATCTGAATGTGCGTCTCATCTTTAATCTCTACTGTCTGAATGTAAGAGCAGGGCGGAGAGTGATGAGAAAATGAAAAAGCGTCTGCTAGTGTGAAAAGATGGTGAGCTCCTGTTAAAGCGCACATTAACTATGAGAATGTGGGAAGAGGTCATTTCCCCATGCCAGTTAAAATTTTTATTTAAACACAAGAGACATACACACCCTTCAGACCTCCCACAGTCTCCTGCATTATTCCATCACATGACAGAGCTTATGGTTACACACAATGGACACACATTTTGAAGCCCTGTTGTGTTGTTTTAGTGTGTTAATGAACTATAATGATAGTTGGTTGGTTGTCAGAAAAGAGTCTGAAATCTGGAAACATTCCCATGCATAAATCGTGCCCTGGATGAGCTGCCAGGGTGGAGTGGGCTGCTTTTAGTTGTAAGGGTCCTTCATGGTGCTCTCTGTTCTATGGTGTGTGTAACCTGTGAATACATGTGTGTGTGTTTTAGGAGCACATGCCAACGTTTCTGTTTAACGGGTATGAAGATCTGGACACGTTTAAGTTACTAGAGGAAGAAGATCTGGATGAGCTCAACATCAAAGACCCACAACACCGAGCCGTACTGATGACAGCTGTTGAACTGCTTCAGGATTATGACAGTGAGTACACAAAGGGAAAAAAAAGAAACAGTTGAAGTCAAAATGATGTGACCTCCTGTGAAATTGTCATTCTTTTTCATATACTTCCCAAGTGCAGTTTATAAGACATTTTATCAGTATTTCCTAAAATATTTTTTCACAAACCACTGTTATCCAATAACATACCTAATTACATCTTAAATTGCACTTCAGACTGTATACTATTATCTTGCAAATTAACTAGTCAATTATTATGTATACTGTCATCTTTATATTTAATATTTAATACTTGATATTTATTTATTTATAAAAATCTATAATACTAGAATATTTTGGAATGATAAGAAGACATCGCTTAATTTTTAGTAGCCATTACTTTAAACCTGAGTGTCACATGGCCCTTTAGAGCTAATAGAATTATTATACTTATTTATTTACTCCCAGGGCTATTTATATCAAAGTTAATATTTAGCCGCACTCTATTGGTATTTCGTAACATCTAGATTTATGAGGCGAGTTTTTAGCACAATGCTCAACCCCCAACCTGGAGGACCAGGAAATGCCAACAGAAATTGAGACGCAGAAATGCCAACTGACCCAGCCGGGGCTCGAACCACCAACCCTCTTGCTATGAGGCAACAGCAATACCCACTGCGCTGTTGTGTCGCCCAATTTATTCATTTGGATCAATAATTTTTGATCGAAACAAATACAGGTTTTGTCTTTTAAACTATTATCTGTCCATACATATTACGTAGAAATATTATTCACTCACTTTCTTTTCGGCTTATCCAGCATATGTTTTACACCGCATTAGCCCTTTCAGCTGCAACCCATCACTGGGAAACACCCATACACTTTCGTTTACACACATAAATAAAAATGAATAATTTAGCTTACCCAATTCACCTATGGGGGAACCGGAACATGTGCATCATTTAGCAATGGCTGAAAATCAGTTCTAATAGCAAGTGTGTGCATTTCCTAATCTTGAATTTGTATGTGTGTTGTAGGCAGCAGTGATCCAGAGCGCAGCGGTCTCTCTGGCTCTCAGGAGAAGCTCCTCTGTGAGGGCCATGGCCTCATGGCTGACTCTCCACGGGACTCTGGTTGCTACGAAAGCAATGAAAACCTAGAGAATGGTAACCAGGCTCTTGTCTAGCCTCTCCATATCAACTGCATCTACCATGCCCAGCCTAGTGTAGCAACGCCATGACACCATCCTAACAGCCAATGAGAGCCTGTCATCACATCTGGATTTAACCCAATCCTATTTGTCTGTCTGTCAGTCACATCTGCTTCTCTATTCCAGAGGTGCTCTGCCATCATTCCTCTCTTTTAACGCTCTTATCCAGCTTCTGCTTTCTTCCATTCTGGTAGAGATTGCTATCACTTGCTATTGCTAATTAGTGAAGGTGCATTCACTGAAATCTAAAGAGAGACAGAAACGCTCACAAGGAAGATTTTGAGAATGTTCTACATGGCAAAACCACATTACAGACTGTATTTAAAGTCTCTCTTCCTCCCATTTCAAGAAGTATCACTCCATATTTGTGTGTGGTGTTTGTTGTGGTCATATTGCACAAGTTCTTATGTGCCTAAAACGAAAAAAAAAAAACTTTATAAATACAAGATATAGTAGATGAATAGCAGCTGCACACAAGGGGAGGGTGGGATTTTTGTAGATTGTGTAAAAGTCGGAGCCGAGTCTATTTTTAGAAGATTTTATCTAAGAGAAGATGACTGCATGTCATTCTGTTATTTCTAAAGAAGTTCAGTGTTTGTTTTCGCTATTTTCTTGTCTTTTTAACCTCCTGCTGGTATCTTATAACACTGGCTGATCCCTTTCTTGTGTGTGTCAGTGTATGAGTCTGTGTGTGCGTGAACGCGTGTGCGCACGTGTGTGTGTGTGTGTGTGTGTGTGTGTGAGTAAAGTATGACTGTTTAGAACGAATCAAAAAATATGTGCAATCTGCCAATGTGGAAAATAAACCCATTCTGTGATCTCTTGCATTCTTGTCTGCTTGCTTTTTTCATCTCTTACTTTTTTCACCTCTAGATAGTATTTTATTTGAGCTGATCACTTTTCCATTCATTTCTTTTTTTTATTTTAGATCTTTTATATTTAATCTTGCACTAAAAAGACATTATTTACTTAAAAAAATGAATAAACCCATTTCCTTAAAAAGGGACAAGTTGATAATTGTTTTAGAAGTGAGTAAACATGCTGTAACTAATTATGATTGTTTATAATTATATGCATATTTTATTAAATTAGTCATTTTAAGGCAATGGGGTTACTCAATTTTTTAAAGTCGTCTTTTACTCTTTGCTGTTCTTTCACCATCAGTGTATTTGAAATTCCTTGATTCTACTTAAGTATGATTGATATCCAAGGAAAAATGTTTTAAATAAGTTTAAATTGTTTTAAATGTTCATCTTCAGTTTCTTCTCGCATCGTTTCTCAACATGCCATAATCATTGGAACATTTATATCAGATCCTTAAGGACTCAATTGTCATTTTATTTATGAACTTTATTCAATTGTTGTGCCTCTAAGCCTTAAGGCTGATTTATACTTCTGCGTCAACGCATGCGTATGCTACGGCGCAGCCTACGCATGGACGTAAAGCCCTCACCGTGGCCGTCTGTGACGTTGACGCGCACCTCTCAAAAAATTTAGCTACACGTTGCAAGGATGCGTAGCACAAGCTCTCTGATTGGTCGACTTGGTAGTGCTGACGAGTGTGGGCTGAGGTGAGAGCCGCGTGAGCCCGATACTGCAAGTGTAGTAGAAGTGTGAGCTCTGGATAGAGACTGTTTTGTGTTTACCTTTTGATTAAAGTTGTTGAACATCCGCCGATTCCAGCCTCAAAATGTAGCGAAGATACTCAACACAGAGGAACATAACATAACCTACTGCCAGCTAGTGTTTCCGAAGTGTTATTGCAGAGCAACAGAAACGGCAAACAGAAGTATAAATGCACAGCTAGGCGCATTGCATGCACTGTGGGTCACGCCGATCACTTGACACAGAAATATAAACCAGGCTTTGAAGGGTCATGAAACCTCTAGTTAGAAAAAGTCAGGAACGTGGGTGAGTCCAGCTTTGTTTAGGTGAGAGTGTTGAGTGGTGAAAGAGGAAACGGTTTGCGTGAAAAAGGGAGTTTCAGTTTGACCATGCGCTGATTTTTAACAGAAGCAAAACAAGACATGTGAGAAAGACAGTGACTATGCTTACATGGACAACAGTGATCATATTATTTGCCAAATTTTAAATTTGTCAACTTTAAATGTAGTTTGGCACTTTTTACTTTAATTCAGGAACATTTTATGCATGCCCCTGTGACAAACAAGATATTGGATGAGAGGAATTGCTGGAAGAGTGTAGTTTTATTGAAATGATAGACACCGCACTACATATGGGAGAAAAAAACCTTTGTTGCAGCAATATTATAAACGCAATACTGATGACCCATGTCTCCAAACAACAATTCTTCTTCTTCTTCCACTTGTTTTAATTATGGTTGGCAACGTCTCTCTGCTGTCTAAACACTATAACAGGTAAAACTCTTCCAAGCTATCATGCACATAAATGAAGTTGCACCTTATACACAATAAAGCGCGCTGATTCGTTCGCTGAAAAGTCTTTCTCATTAATTAATAATGAAAACTCAAAGACGTCACACTGAGACCGGCAGTCTCTACGCTGGATTTTACACAAGTATCTAATCGCAGTGACATAGCGTCTGAATTTCATTTAAAACCGGAAGAATGAATTTGCGTAAAATAATGCAAACACAACAAATTTTCACCTTTTTGTGAAATATATGTGTCCTAATAGTGTTTTTAGCAGTGTGGGACACATATATGACTGTCAACATCTTAAAAAGTGTGTTTTGGTGTTTCGTGACCCTTTAAATAGATTCTATAGAACCTTAACTAAACTCTTTACTCTGAGTATATTGGTTATTTAAAGAAAAGAGTTGGCAGAACATGATGCAAATTTCAAAATAAATATTATGTTGACTAGTGGTTTTCTTCATTTTAACACTCCTAGTTAACACTCACCCTGCCTTTAACTTTAACTGCCTAAAACTAACCCTTAGTAATCCCTAACAATTCAGTTATACATAATTCAACAAATGAACTTTGTCTCTGGGTACTGGTAACAAATGTGGCCACAATTCTGTTGTATATACATTTATACTTTCTCATAACTTGTGCTATTAATACATTGTTGCATGTTAAAAGCTAAATTTGGCACAAAAATATGTCTATCATCAAATCACTCTCAGATTCCAAACTTATATACTACAACCTTATGTACTATATTTAGTTTTAGCTTGTCGCTAAAGCACACTGGTATTCTTTTAATACGCTATGTCTTACTAGTTTCTCATATGTGCTCAATTCAGATACAATTCAATTTGACATATTTACTATGCATACATTGCTAGTTTTGTTGTGAAAAAAATATATTGTTAAGAAATAGTTTGCTTGTAAACTTTCCAGAAAATTAGCTTCTGCTCTGAAATGATATTACTTCTCAAATTGAAAGCTTGAGCAGAATATGGTTAAGCTCTAAACAATGTGCTAAATTTAAACCTTTTATTCTCTTCAATATTTCTTTTTAGTTAGAAATCTATTCATATAGGTAAAAATATCCACTCTTTAAGGGTAAGATATCTCTGATGATAATGTCTTGTGACGAGCTGTTGAACACCATGTACAATTTTTGCATGTTAATTTCTGACTGATCTAATTAGTCTAATTAACAATGAGACAAAATGCTCGGTAACACTTTATTTTGATGGTCCATTTGAGTATTAGTAGACTGTCTGCTTTATATCTGTTGATACTGCTCCTTCAACAGACATTTAAACTGACTATAAGAAACTTTGCTAGGATATGTCAACTTACACTAAACCCAACCTAACAGTCTACTTATAATCTAATGAGAATTTGTTGGCATATAGTAACTTAATTTCAACCAACTTACCATCAAAATAAAATATAACCAAATTCTTTGCTTTCATCACATTATTTCAGACTGCAGTAGTTTGTTTTCACATGTTTCTGCTCATACATTTAGGACAGTTATTTTTAGGAATTAAAAATATTTGAGGTATCATCCAAAGCCTTTAATAGAGAAAGTATATGTGATTGATAAATTTATGTGAAAGCACAATTCTCTGTTTTAGGTAAGAGCCGAAAGGCATCGCGCCACAGCCGTGGTTCATCAGGGTTTGACTGTGGGGATGTAAAGTCTCCAGATTATCCCACTCTTCCCATGACTCGCTCCACTGAAGCTCTTCAACAGCAGGCCAAGAAGGAGCGCAAGTTCTCGAAGACCTTTCTGCCCCGACCCATGAAGGGCTTCAATCTGCGAAACCTCGGCCTCAAGAAAGGCTCCGCAGCAGCTCAAACCTCCCGGATTTCGCTCAGCAGAAGCTGTGAGGAGTTGGACAGCCCCCAGGAGACCCCTGACTCTTGGAAGCGCTCTCATTCTCTGGGGGATATCCACTGGGAACAGGCCTTCGATCAGAGGAAGGACCAGCAGGGCAGTGAGGATAGAGGCAGGCTGGAGAGCAGCACAAAAGAAATGAAAGCAGATCTTGTAGACTCCAAACAGGATGAGAAGACCAATATGGCTAAAAGGCAGACTGGCTCCTTGCAGAGGCCTGCAGTTCCCACACAGCTTCCTGTGAGTCCGGTCAGTTCATTGCCTGCTTCTCAGAGCTTATTCCGTCAACCTGTCTCTGCTCCGACAAGCCCAGCTCCAAGGACTCACCCTAAAAAGCCACCCATCCCACCTCCAGTGCCTGCTAAAAAGTCCAAAGAACGTTTGCCGAATGGTCTGCGACACCCTCCGCTGGTGCTGTCCGGTTCAGTGCCAAACACTCCAACCCTACCCCCAAAGCCTATATATTCTCCGACCACCCCCTCTCCCTCTGAGGGTACCCCATCAACCCCAGCATCACCAGGTGAATCTGCAGCACCTCTGAGCCCACCGTGGCTGTCTGACCTGCCTGAATCAGCATGTCCTCAAATCCATGGAGCTAAAATCGCTCTCAGCAGGAAGATCTCCCATGCCAAGATGCTTGACCTAGAGACTCTGCTGGAGGACAGGATGCACTCGGAAGGGATCGACCTCAAAGAGGAGCCTTACTCTGATAAAGTAAGTCTTTGTTTCACTTTGAATAAGTATTAATGAAGGCTGTTGCCATCACAATTGTAGGATGGGTCAGAATCAGAAGTGGCCACACAAGCAGAGGTCTTCAGATATGGCCCTGAAAAGCCAGAGTTCTGCATAGTTTTGCTTCAAGATCATCAAGGTCTGAGTGAAACAGACAGATGAGTTTTTATTAAGGATGAATCAAAATTCTGCAGTTCTGTGACTTACCAGGGCCAAACCTGCCCACCTCTGGTTTAAAGTCTTTGATCAGCTTGCGCATGTGTCAACAGAAGTGTGTTTGCGTTCCATGTGGGTTGGTAGTTGTTGTGTAAAGGACTAACATTTCATGATTTAAAATAAGGCAGTATATATATTGATGTTTATGTTTATGCTGGACCTGTAATCTTCAGTTTTTAAAGTGTATTTACAGTAATGGTGCTATATTTTGTAATGGTACTGTATACATATAGCAGAGGTGCCCAAACTTTTTTGTATAAAGGGCCAAAAACCAAATATCATTGAGAGCCCTGGGCTGAAAGTGAATATAACTATTTTACATTAAAGTTGCCATGGGTAATTTCCTAATTTATTAGAAAACATTCCTTTAAATCATATTAACTAATGTAGTATGACATTTAAAATGATTACTTATTGCACTAAAAGCATAAACAATCGCATTAATAACACTGTGGAGTTCAATGCTGAATACACCAATCAACCAGAATCTGCTTTTGCCACCCCCATCATTCTTCCTCTCTTCTCAGATGGGATGGTGGACCAAATCAAAGGTTACCATGGGCCAACTTTGGCCCATAGGCCCCAGTTTGGGCATCTCTGGTACTGTATATAGTATGAGGATATGAGATGACTTATATCATGATATGGGATTTGTGTCATATCACCCAGCCCTAACTAAATTAGCACTTAAAAAATGAATGGTTAAAGGAGCAGACAGTTGTCCCCACCCTCTTACCAGTAAGGGGCAGTCTCCCCAACCCACACACACAACTACTACCAGCTGGGCCAGTAAAGACTCTTTAGAGATTTGATGTATCATCTCATGGATTTCTTATGCAAGTGACAGCAAGTTTTCATGAACTGCGTCATATGGTAAAAATGATGTGGAAAATGGCAGCACAGGAACAGTTATAAAAAGATCAGCAGACTAAACAGAAGCACAATGATTACCAGTAGGGGGCTTGACTTAGTCATGCCACTGTCCTTGGAAATTCACGACCGGTTTATATTTTCCTTCCATTTACTGCTGGAACCTTATTTCGAAGTGTCAAAAGAAATGGAAAGAAACATGCATTTTAATCAATGCTCATCCAAACACTATTTCCACTCTTTAACTTGTAAGACATAACTGTAGTACCTGTAGCAGGTCTTTCCTACAGTCTCTGAACAATTAATCGTCCTTTTATTTAATTTTCTGTTTTTAAATCTCTAAATGCATGGCTACGCACAGACAAAACTGTCACATATTGGATTGGAAAGCACAATGCAGTACATTAAAAGCAGAGATTTTAGCATCCACGGAGCATATATCCATCTCACGTTCTTGGTATGTAAATATCTACAGTACAATAAACAAAGACCAAGTCTGATTCCAATTCACTTCTTTGAGTTTACTGTACACAAGAAGGTGAATAAGAGGTGAAAAATATCCCCTCTTTAAAATGAAAACACTAGAGCAGCTTGTGGTTTCAAACCACACCGACTGCCTGGAGTTTTACTGCTTTTTATTGGCAGCCAATCCAATTATGCCTAGACCCACAGCCTATCGGATGTATCCCGAATTGGGCACAAAAAATGGATTGAATGTATTTGAGCACATTTAATCTCTCAGTTAACAAGCTGTTGTGTATAATTTAAAGTATATACATTCTCGTCTTGCAGCTTGCCAGAGGAGCACAAACAATGTGCTGTGTTTAGATTGTTAATTGTTTCACAAAGATGTCAGACTATTGCTCTACAATGCTAAAAGTGCTTGCTTCGCAAAACTAAAAGTCATGTAGTCTAATTTGGAAAAGCAAGATGGCCATTTGGCATGCTAACAAACGCTTGCTGAGGATGATTAAACTGCATCTCGGTTGCGCCTCACAGGGTGATGTTAGCATTAGAGCACTAAATCTCAAATTAAACAAACAATTTAGCCGTGCTTGCCTCGTAATGCTCTAATTGCCACATAAAGTTAGCTTGTTTGTGAGTCAGCCTTGGTTTCCAAGTGTGCTCGGTCTCCACCAAGCGTAAAATCAATTAAAGAGCCACATGAAGTAAACTTTATGATCTGATAATTTCTGTTGTTATTCAGAGTCCACAGTCTGAGACCAATTGAGCATTAGCTAAGCGTTAATCATGGCTTAGCTTAAAACAGTCCAGCGTTAGAACATTCTCCTCATATTTTTTATATTTTGATGACCGGATTTCTGTCTCTCTTAAGGACTACTGTACGCTTTCTAGAGGTGTTCTCCATTTGAGAGGTGGAGAACGTTGCTAGTGCTGGAATATAATAAAAATATAATATAATATAATAATAATAATAATAAAATATAATAAAATAAAAAAGGTCAGGAGAGGTTTTTTCTTCAATGTCAAAAATTAAAACAATTTATTGGATACAACTGAATAATTTGATTCACAGAATTCTGTTATTCTCAATGCAATGCAGAAGTTACATTAAGGAGGTGCGCAACAATCTTCTTTTCCAGACTTCTTCAACTTTTATAGGCAGCTGATATTAACAGGTGGAGTTTAATGAAATTTGTCATTTGTCAGTCATTGTTCAGTCCTCCATTGGCCGCACCTTAGACATACTTCCACTTTTACCACGAATTCTCTGCACAACAAAAAAAGCATACAACTTTCTGTGCTCTGTGTTCAGTTTTAACACCTCTCTTCAGACATTAAGTTTCTGCAGAACTGAATTTAATTTTGGACCTGCATCTATCTACTTCTGCAAAAATGCTAATTAGTATGCACAGCACTCACACACAACAGTAGAAGTTTAGTTAATATATGACCCTTACATGACCAATACAAATAATTGTTTGATTAAAAGAACAAGAGACAAAAATAATAATAAAAAAAAGATTTCTATTTTCCAACACTAGATTTTTTTCCTGGCTAATCTTTCTCTATTTCTCTCTCTGTGTTTCTCAGCATGGCCGGTGTGGTATTCCTCAGCTCTTAGTTCAGAGGTACTCAGAGGACTTCCAGCAGCCAGCGAAGGACGTGGCGTCCAGTCTTGATCAAATCAGAGTTAAACAACTCCGCAAGGAGCACCGCATGGCTGTGAGTTATAGATTCATTCATTCATTCATTTTCTTTTCGGCTTAGTCCTTTTATTAATCTGGGGTCGCCACAGCAGAATGAATCCCCAACTAATCCAGCACATGTTTTACGCAGCAGATGCCCATCCAGCTGCAACCCATCAGTCGGAAATATCTATACACTCATTCACACACACACACACACACACACACACACACACACACACACACACACACACACACACACACACACACACACACACACTCACACACTCACTACAGACAATTTTGCTTACCCAATTCACCTGTACCGCATGTATTTGGACTGTGGGGGAAACCAGAGCACCCGGAGAAAACCCACGTGAATACAGGGAGAACATGCAAATTCCACACAGAAATGCCAACTGACCCAGCCAAGGCTCGAACCAGTGACCTTGCTGTGAGGCGATCATGCTACCCACTACGCCACCGTGACGCCTGAGTTACAGATTGATTGGTGATACTCAACTGCATCAGCATTGACCATTGTGTGTTTAATTTTCCCACAGATTCCCTCAGGAGGTTTGACTGACATGTGTCGGAAGCCAGTGTCTCTGGTTCATGTGAGCTCTGTCTCTGATTGGCTCGTGTCCATCGGAATGCCTATGTATTCTGCACCTCTACTGGCTGCTGGCTTTGACACGTTGAGTCGTGTGTCGTCTTTAAATGAGGCGCAAGCGAGGGACGCGGGCCTGAAGGAGGAACATCACATACGGATTCTTCTCAGTGAAGCTCAACTCGTCTCAGCCGCCAGCTCAGGACAGTCATAATATGGATACGAGCGCTTATAAACTTGAAGAAACAGATCAAAGTGCCAGACCTCGATGACTGCCAAATTTTTTCCACACCTCTCTGTTTTTTGGCATTTTTGGAAATCTGGCTTCCAAGGACTGTTACTGTGGGCCTATCAATAGATAGTTTTGGCCTGAAAGGACCGTCTGTCGAAAGAAAGCACATCTTTTTCTCTGGAGATTTTATGCTTTTGTATGAATTTAAAGACCGTACCCCTCTCTTGCTTTTTCAGAAAGTGAGAGTTTTGTTTAGAAAAAAAAAAGTTTTAGTGCTTTATGAAGCACATCAAGAGCAAGTCATCTGGCCAAAGCAATGTCGTTTCATGCAGGTTTTGTTGATATAAACTTTTTTTTCTCTCAAAGCTTAAGAGTATGTATATGAAAAGATCGAGTCAAATTCCCCAAAAAACACGGTTGCCATATTGGGGATATTCAGAGCAATGCACATTATTTTGATTTTAGGCCAATAGTTGGTCAAGGGATTTGTGTTTGTGTTTGAACAAGCATTCGTCATGGTTACTCCTTATATTCCGCCTAATATGATCCTGTATATTCACAGCACATTTAGCCTTCCCAGTCTTCTAATCACACAATATTCAACATATCAGCGTTTGTTACTGTATCAATTTTTGTTGCCTGTTATCTTGAAAGTTATACTCATGCATATTGTGTACCTCTTATCATATTCATCTCTGATGCAGATAATGCATCACACAGCTGTAATATTCTTGCTGGAGTGTACATTTTTGTTGTTTTGTTTTGTTTTATTCGCCCCAGATTGCCTTGCACTTTGACTGGGGTGTTGATGACATTCTAAATCTTGAAAAAAAGAAGAAAAAAAAGGCCTCGAGCTCTTGAAAGCACACAGTCTTAGCCTTAAAATACAAGTCAATCAAATCTGATAATGACTAACTTAGACGAGTGTGTGGCTTCAGTCGTGATTCAAAACTGTTTCAAATTTGGATGCAGTGTTTATTTGTTAGATTTTTAAAAAATGAAAGTCACATTACCACATAATTGTTTTTGTATGTGAGAAGTAATGATGATTTAAGTCCACGAGTAATTCTTCCACTAGGTCAAACTTTTTTTTTTTGTTATTTAATACATTGATGTGTGTGTTTCAGGGAGACTATTGTGTTATGCGGTAACTGAGGATGGATATAACACAAGTTTTCACACATCTGGTGTTCGGTAGAGGAGATTCTCTCATCAAACACAGTCAGCATCTAGCAGACTCATTTCTAAATGAATACTACAACGTTCGCTGAAGTCTGTTAGTGATGTCATTTAGGCATTAGTATGATGTGGTCACAGATTTAGGACATCACTTTAAATTAAGCACAATGAAGCAAGATTGTTTTTGATTGAGTCAAAAAAAACATATACACTACCTGACAAAAGCCTTGTCATCCATCTCAGTTGAAAGAGCAACAAATAATACAGAGATTTCCGATCATCACAAATACTGCAGAAGACCCGCATCGACTCAAGATTCTCACAGAAATCAGTCAAGTTTGGTGAATGAAAAATCATGGTTTGAGGGTTACATTCATCATGGGGGCATGTGAGAGATCTGCAGAGTGGACGGCAACATTAACAGCCTGATATGTCAAGACATTTGTGCTGGCCATTATATTACAATGCACAGGAGAGGGCGAATTCTTCAGCAGGATAGCGCTCCTTCTCATACTTAAGCCTCCACATCAAGGTTTTCTAAAAGCAAAGAAGGTCAAGATGCTCCAGGATTGGCCAGCCCTGTCACCAGATATGAACATTTTTGAGCATGTCTGGGGTAAGTTGGAGTAGGCATTGAAGATCAAAGAATCTGAATGATCTCTGTGAGTCCTGCAAGAACACTTTCTTTACCGTTCCACATGACTTTATTAATAGTTTGAGTCATTGCAGAGATGTATGGATGCAATCGTCCAAGCTCATATATAGGAGTCATACACTATATTATTTCCTGTTCCATTGCATCATGACTTTATATTCTATACTGTACATTATTTCTGTTAAGTGACAAGACTTTTATCTAAGCAGAGTCAGACTGTCCTAATTAAATAATTAAAAATCAAAACATGATCATATCTTTATTTTGGTAAAATAAGAGTAATTTAGAGGCATTTGCCTTTCATATAAGCCACTACTGATACCAAATGGTCAACTGGAAGACAAATTATTTTATGTTGTCCTAATACTTGGATTGGCGACAAGACTTTTGTCAGGTAGTGTAGATGCTCCTAAAAATCTTCTAGTTTTCCAATGACAGAAAGACACTCGTCATGCTTCCCCAAGGCCTTGCGATTTTTATCAAGTGCTGTCTTTTTGAATGCTCGCTTTAGAATTGTATTTCTCCCCATGCCATTTAGTCTTTTGTATCCAACGCAGCACAATTTATAGACTGTAACTCTGGAGATTTTGAATAGCAGTAGAGAATCGATGGATTCTTTTATATCAGAACGGATGCCTTCAAAACTGCTTGAGTGCTTTGATAACAATGAGGCTTTTATGTATTTAAAATTGAAAATATATTTCATGATGTTACTGTAAAAATGCACTTTATTAAAGAATGAACGTTTTTTAACTCCATTGTGGAGAAAATGAGATTACAAATTGACACATTTACAGTTTTCTTTTGTTTTCAGGTGAAATGTGGATGGTTGAAGCGGGCTGTTTAAATATCGAATCTCTGTTTAAAACTATAATCACGTCTTAATTAATTACAGAACTAGTCATGTCCAGTTAATTATTTCCATTTAAATGACATCAAACCGGGTCTTAATTACATATATGAAATGATTAACTGAGGTTGCACATTCTTTATATGTAATTGATATTTAAATAACTTATTTTTTATTTTGCTTTTGCATCAAATGTAATTATTAGCTGTACTATACATCATTGAGCAATACTCTCACCTGTAGTTAGCTGTAGTGACATGCTCCAGTGACCATTGTAAAATATATGTATAAAAATGATTTTATCTGGTTCCAGTTCGCTAATGATTGTCTATAAAGTTTTGCTCGTGTATTTACAAACAAAAAATGTCTTAAAATATTTGTCCATTTGAGGTGAAATAAAGAAAAATATCCTACATTTGCTGTTTTCCATTCTTCGCTATTCACTTGATATTATAATATTCCTATTGTCTAATCAAAAATCTTAATGAGTCCAGACTTTATTTGCAGAACTTTTTGACTCCAGACGTGTTCGTTTTCTTCAAATGTTAAACTTCATCTTTATCAAAATGATAAAAACGGCATGGATAGCTAGATAGATGGGTGGATGGATGGATAGACAGACACAGATTGATGGATGGATGGATAAAAAGGGAATTCATGCTTTAAATAGGAGTGCATTTAAGTAACAGTGCATATTTGAGCCTCCTAATTTGAGAACATGTAAACTTTTTAATGTTTTTTTCTTATCAGTCTATGATAAAATAATAACAAAGATCACAAGAAACCACACAGCCGGCGGAAACAATTGCATTCATTCAATTATTCATTCATTCATTCATTTACCTTCAGCTGAGTCCCTTTATTCATCAGGGGTTGCCATAGCGGAATGAACCGCCAAAACACTAGCAAACACTGCTAAAAGCGAAAAAGGAGGCATATTATTTGAGCACTTTTTGCCTTCAAATTTGGCAATGAGCAGGCATGATTATATCACTAGAGGGTTAAATAAAGTCAACCCACTTGATTTTGAATGCCTCTATAATAATAAAAGATATTGTGTTGCACTATAAAAGAAAGCATTGTGAAGCAGGCTGCTTTTATCATTCTGACACTTACTCCAACAGCAGAAAGAGTCAGATTTAGTTTAGCTTGTTTCTATTGTCTAAAACTGCTCAGTCATGAACTTTGCTCTTGGCTGAATTTATATTTAATTAAAATGTTTCTATCTTTGCTGTTATCCTTCTTGCCCTCCCTGACCTGAAACTTTCTACCAAAAACAAAGCACTGCTTTGCACTTAAGTCTGCTTCAGTCATTTTAAGACAGAGACAGACAGACAGACAGACAGACAGACAGACAGACAGACAGACAGACAGACAGACAGACAGACCGATATAGATATCAGAATTGTGCAAACAGAAGGATTTTTACAGTACATATGATTAATAGATATGATAAATAGTATAAACGTAAATAGTTATTGCACATAGTTTTCATTAAAGACTGGGGCCTATTTTATTACAATTTCTGTATTAGCTAAAATAATACGAGATTTTGCAGCAGAAAGTGTGTGTTTTGTAGTTTTCCTTCAGCTACTCTTATCAGTGCTGATTCACAGGCGATTTCCCGCGTCTTCCGCCTGGTGGAGCTGAACGGCACACGGCAGCGCGTGAGCTTGAGTCCATCCTCCGGTTGAACTTTTTCCTCCACATTTGGTAATCTGACACCGACACTAACCCCAAAAAGCAGAGGATGGATTCCCAACTTCATTCGCAAAAATAGCTCAGCAAGAGCAGACGAGAAAACACGACCGAGGGGAAGGCGAAACTCTGAACGGCTTCGTTCACGCGCATCGATCCGTGAAGGGGCTTTTGGTTGGTGTTTAAATGTTGACCGAAAAGTTTTTATCTGAAGAGGCGGATGGGTGACGACCATTCTCTGCGCTTCCATGTGAGGAGACGATGAAGAATTACAGCAGCAGCTCCCGTCTAAACAATCACAGCGCGAGTCACGGCACAGATCGTAACAGCAGGAGAGGATTCTGGTTGTCGGCTCTCGGGCTTCGCTTCTCCCTGCGTGATTATGCTTTCTGCATGGCCACACTGCTGCTCTTCTGCCTCGGCTCGCTCTTTTACCAGCTGAACGGAGGACCCCCTAAAGTTCTGCTGGAGATCAGGCAGTATCTCGGTAAGACTTCCCTCTTCCTCTCGCTTTCTCCTGTTCGGACACTTGTAGCGGAATCCGAGTGTCCAACATTTCCGCTGTGCATCGCCGAGGCAGACGCTGGTCAGAGAACCTCAGGTTTCTTTCTGCGCGTTTATCTTGCGTAGGCTAGACGTGTTTGGACAGGTTTCTGCGTCCTCACCTTTACGCAAACGTGTGTGTGGTGGAGTCATTGAGGTTTTGGTTGTTTGGCTTTTAGGGTTTGACATTAGGAAAGTTTATTTGACAGAGAGAGAGAGAGAGTTCATTAAAAATGAAAATTGTTTTGTCTTTCACTCTCCCTTACAGTTTTAAACCTGTCTGAGAAACACAATGACAGCCTCAGTCACGCTAACGTAGTCACTTATCAACGTGGATTGAGACTGGAAGAAATACGAATAAATGATGCCAGAAGTTTATTTTGGGTTAATCATTTCTTTAACAAGATATTGTTTTCCTTACTTCATGTTAGCCAGTCAGTCAGTTATGTAGCCTTAACACATAAGCAGTATTCACAGTGCAGGTCTTGTTCCTTCTGTCAAAATAAACAAACCACTATTTCATGATGTGTCCCTGTTAACCTAACAGACATCAGTTGTGTTGCTTCAGTCTTTTATGTGTTAAATGAGTTTTAAGCTTGCTTAAGGGCATTTCGATATTAGATAAACTTTTTAAATGTGTTTATTTTACCAGGAACGCTTATTGAGATACAATATCTCTTCTACCTGGAGTTTTGGTCAAGGCATGCAACATAGAACAAAGTTACAAAAAAATAAATAAGAATACATAGAGTATCACAACACAGAGACACACACATACATAGTATAAACCATAATCAATGGTTAAAACATGTGCACTATTCTAAATTGACAGTCTTTAAAAAGTTTTTAAATATAGCGATAGATGGGATGGATTTTATTTGTAGTATATCTTGAAGCTTATTCCATACTGATAGAGCATACTTAGAGAAAGCAGATGGACCTGTGTGAAAAAAAAGTAAGAGTGTATCTGCTGATCTGGTATTGTATGTTTTTGAACACTCCAACAAACTAGATATATACTGTGATAATTTACCAACTAAAGCTTTAAAAATTAAAAGTAAAATACGTTGTTTTCCCATTGACTGTAATGAGGTCTATTCTGTCATTTTATATAAATTACAGTGATCTTTGCATGCACTTAAACCAGTGACAAATCTTAAGGCGATATGATAAACAATATCCAACTATTTAAAACATTCAGAGGTGCGTGCATATAAAGTATCCAATACTGAAAAAAAAATGTACTCCCAACTAAATGTAAAATTTTTTTTAAACGACAATAAAAACCTAATGTTGGTTTGAGTTTTTTAAAAAGGTTATCGATATGACTACTACAAGTCAACTTATCATCAAGCCAGACATCTGAATATTTATAAGATGCAACTTGTTCAATCTGTGAGCCATTTAAAGTTTTAATATTAAAATTGTGTATTGATAATCTGGATCGGATAAAGATCATGTATTGAGTCTTTGTGTGTATTGGTAACAATTTGACGAACTTTGAAGGTATAATCTACCCAGAAATGAAAGTTAATTTGCTCACCTTCAGGACATCCAAGATGTGGGTAACTTTTCTTTTTAGTAGAACATACAAGGACCATTTTTAGCTGCAACTGTGGTCCTTGGTGATTCCTAAAAATCAAGAGAGTGAAAAACATATACGGACAAAACAAAAGTAATACACATGACTACTCGTGACACACCGAGGTCTTATAATGCAAAACTGAAAGAAACTGAACATTGTTTACTTTTCTTTAACTTTACCTCATCCTGGACAAATGGTCATGAGTGTGTACATGACATTCTGGAGTGTGAGCTTTTTTGTTGCATAATGACATGCACTGATACAAACCTACATTTGAGCTGCCTGACACTGTTGGTTTATGACCTTTTTATATAAGTTGTGTCGTTCAGGATAAGCACTGATAAGAATTGTTTGATGAACGATATTACACATGCAGTTTGCACCCAAGCATATGTATGCAAAAAAAAAAAATAAAATACAATGATGCATGTATGGTATATTGGCCATATATATATATATATATATATATATATATATATATATATATATATATATATATATATATATATATATATATATATATATATATATCCATACATGTATCATATATTCGTAAGTCCATATGTAAAGACAGTGGGGCAATTGTCACACATCCAATATAGTAGTTGGTTTTGATGTCTAAAAGTTGATAATAGGCTGTTGAATATGTACTGTACTATATGTAGCATTATTGGGGCAAAAAAGAATGACAACTAGCTCCAGTTTTCCCTGTTTCCGCACTTGAATGTTTAGCTGTCAGGGGAAATGTGCAGGAGGTCTATGAGAGCGAGAGAGAACACGGGTCATCATGTGTCATAAAGAGCAGTCTGTGTGGTGTTGGTATGACATTGAGAAACCCATTAGCATGAGCGGCACATGCTGTGTTTGTGACAGAAGTCAGTGCTCTGTCCTCATGATGTGATGAGCATAAACATCAGCTGTCTAATCCTTTGTATATATTGGCCTTATAATGAAAAACATCAGCATTTTGTATTTAAAGATATAAATAAATGCAAATGAAATAAAAGAAGATCCCACTATTGACAGTTGCATCACATGTCAGTTTTCATCTCACTTTCAGTCTCAAAAGAAATAATAGAAAACTATATTCTAAACCTTGTTTCTCAACCACGTTTGGGAGGACCACTAGCACTGCATGTTTTGGATGTCTATAATACCGTTCTATAATACCGTTCCCAAGCTATGTTTAAGATTTTTAAAAAAATTTATTTATTTTTTTTAAAGACAACAGTGTCTCCAGCAGGAAAGATATCAAAATATGCCTTTTTATTCAACCTGACATGTTTACTGCTCCAAAATATTTTAAGCAGGGCTCGAAATTGCGACCATTTTGGTCGCATATGCGCCCGAAAATTAATCTATGCGACCTCATAAAATATTTGGGAGCATTAGTGCGACTGCTGATAATGGTTGTAGTGCGACCTGTTTTGATTTTTTGTAAAAACGTGCTGAATAGCTCTTCCCTGCCGCTATATTGGTTCATATTAGCTGTCAATCACTCAAGGTATTCCGCTGTCAGATGACAGGGAAGGAGCTTTTATGACCACGGGAAATGCAAACGGCTAAAGAGTAAAAACTTAAAGCACACAGGTTTGCAAACCCCACCTAAAATTGAGGTGCAGATGAGAGCGATCATGACACGTCACGTGGTGAATAATGATCCGCCAGCTGAGATCAATCGAGTATGCGCTTCTTGGAGAAGGCGCCCGAATCTCCATGCGTCGCATTCACTGCGTGTTCAGCGCAAATGTCCGCTAAAAGTCAAATCTAATACTGTACATATCATCGCCAAAGAAGCTCGCCTTTACTAAGTTTACACTGAAACTGTGGCTCATAACAAAGAGCGGTATTTCGCCGGTGGTCATCGCAAGAATCCTGCTCTGCCTGGTCATAAATTGGGTCGGCTGACTCGCCAGCTTTTCCACTTACACAGAAAAATGAAGATCATCTCAGACTGAACCTTTAAATTGACACAAACTGAAACCAAATCTTTTAAAGAGTGATAGAAGTGAGACTTTACTTTCTTTCTTTTGTCTATTCTTTTTTGAGGTGTATATATATTTTTTTATTTATTTACTGATGACTGCTTTGCAGCTTTCATCATTGAATTGAATGATTTATTATAATCTTTTGTTTGTTTAGTAGCAGAAATATTATTTATTAAATTGACATGCATATAAAAACAGCAGTGCAAAATAAATATTTCTTACTCCAATGCTTCATTTTTGTTTGATGCAAACTATACAATTATTTTTCATAAAGTAACAGACTTTTTATAGCAGATAACCTACATTCATGCACATTCAAGGCAGTATCATAATGAGAAATGTAATTCATTGTTACTATTATTGTCATTTTCATCATCACTAATATTCTATAGCCTAATTATTAGACATTCATTTTGGAATTATTGCACACAAATATCAATGTCTTCGCAGCATTAGTTAGATAGTTGTTTCTGGTTTTTGTCAGTCCTATTGATGTTGTTTTAAAATACAATAAATCCCTTAAAAAGCAATTTGCAGCGGTGCTCATTCATTTTTTCTGGTGCTCCTAAATTTATTTTGGTGCTTCTAAATATTTGAAGTTGGGAGCACCGGTGCTACCAAGTAAAAAAGTAAATTTCGAGCCCTGTTAAGTATTTCAAAAAATTTAATATTTTGTTTTCAAAGGGGATTTTTTTTACCCAGACATTTACAAATAATATCTTTTAGAGCAGTAATCACAATACCGTGATACAGTGATATTTTTAACCAAGGTTATTATTCCGTCAGAACCTTATACCTGCCCATGCCTACTGTCACACCTATTACAGGTCTCTCAGTCTCTGCTGATCTAAATCAGGTGTGTTTGGTTAATGAGACAAAGAAAATGTGCCGAGCTGGTGGCCCTTCAGGAACATGGTTGAGAAACACTGCTCTAAACAAATGGCAAGCAGAATGGGATCAGTGCTGAAAACTAACCTTTTCAAAATCCACCCCTTAGTTCATAGGTCTCAAACTTGATTCTTGGATGGCTGCATGCACAGTTTTTTTCTCCAACCCTAATCATACAAAGCTTATCTTGATTATAGATTATCACTAATCAAGGTGTTCAAGACTACTAGAGACTATTAAGCAGGTGTGAGTTGGAGGGCTGCAGCCCTCCAGGAAATGAGTTTGAGGCTATTGCCATATTAGGAAGAAAATTGAACTATTCTTTTAACTCAAGACATGATGAGATGCTGTATTGGGCACAAGAGACTTATGGACATTTATTCCAACGTGCTCAAAATAGTCAATATTTCAATGGTAAACAAACTGTTAAAAATATACAGTAATACGGCTGCATGATATCGAAAAAAAAATAGCGATATTTATTTTTCTGCGATAAATATTGCAATATGAATACACTTTCAGAAGATGGTTTGAATAACTCTATTTGACAGTTTTCTGGAGAGTCTCATCATATTCAGGTACAGAAATAGAATAATTACAAAGCAAAAAAATCGATTTTCTAACTTTTTGTCTCGTTTCTAGTCCAATATCAAAAAAAACAAAATTGAAATAAATAAAATACTTAGACCAAGTAAAAATTCTGTTTAGTTTTCACCGTCAGAAGAAATATATCAAGGTAAGAAATGTTTTTTTTTTTTTTTGCATAAATCATATAAACGCCATATAAATACAGTGATTAAATACAATTCTGTAGCTCTCGGTAAGCTATAATTCAGACTTGACATTGCATATCTTTGCGATGTGACTATTGCGGATGAACACATTGTGATATTGATGCTGAAGTGATATATTGTGCAGCCCTATACAGTACTTTTGCAAAGCCCTATTATGTTGTTATTAGACACCCATTTTTATCTGGAGAGACTTTTAAAGTAAATGTTTCTAAGCCTTCAAAAATGGTAGAATTTTAATCAAAATTAAATCTTAAAAAATATTAGATTAGTATTTTATTTTATGTATTATTTATTGCTGTCTTTTTTAATTTTTATTAAAGCAATGATATTTGTAATATGTTTGTAAATTTAATCTATTTTATGACATAGCCAGATAAGCTGATATGGCAATAAACTTCAAACTCTCTCTCTATCCATCGATAGAAAAAGACAATGTAACTCACAGTGGGTTTATGAGACCCCCCCACACCCCTTTCTCAAGATTTAAGAGAAGTCCTTTGTGTCTTCAGAATGTGTCTGTAAAGTTTCCGCTCAAAACACCCAATAGATTATTTATTTTACTATTCAGAATATTGGAATTTTTCACTCAGAACACTATGCAGCTGTTTGTGTGGCCTGTGCCTTTAATGCTAGTTCTCCCCACCCACCGTTCCCATGTGCCTGTCAGAGTCTGCCTTAATCTCCACCTCGGCTGCATCAGATAAACAGCACAGTGACAGGCATGAAGGAAGCAGATCTCACATAACAATTATGTGAAATGCTACAGTAAGAAGGTGTCTTCTTTTATAATTGTACTGACATGCGGCTGTAGTGATAAGAAAAGGAAAGACGGTAAAATCGCTGTAGTTCATGAAAACATGCACTGTTTTAAAAACATTTTAAAAAAATTGTAAAACTCATTGTTGATCATATCTGATGATGATTGATGATCGCAGCGAGCTGAACAGATCTTTCATTGCCATTTGCTTTGTGCAAGTCCTGTCTGATATGATTAGAAGCATTACTATGGAGACATGTTAATATGCAGCTGTCAATCAATTTGGTGGGTGGGGAAACCACACTCCCACGTCATGTTGCGGTCGGCCTCAAAATGGGAGGGATTTGGATCCTATTTTAACACCAGGAAATAAAAAAAGAGACTTAAGGTGCTTTCACACTTTTGAATCAATTCAGTTGTTCCGAAAAAGGGATTAAAATTGTTACAATGTTGCAAAGAGCTAAAACAAGTCAAGTGTGAGTTAACTCTCCTTACATTGGTCAGAGTTTCATGGTTTATTTTGCGGAGTCCTGCTCAAGTGTCATGCGTCCTTATTTTATTTTATGGCGATGAGCAATAAGACATTATAAGCGGAAAGCTGAGCTTTAATTTTGAATGGGGACGCCCACAGACGTCATCACCAGATATAAATCAGAGGTAAGACTCTCTCATGCATAGCCCCTGGCTAGACTGCAGTTTGGTTAATGTTGCTAACGGATAAACAGCTCTCGTTAATAGTTCAGCATGCTTTCACTTTTGTATTTAACATGAAATGCACATTTACTGGTAGGAATGACATCTCGACCTACTCATAATTCTCTCTTCTTATAGCCATAAACGCCTATTACATACCCATAATACACTGTGATACAGCCGGGCTCGGATCATTTTGCTTTCTGCTGGTTTCACATATGCCAAACGAACTGGGCTCGCTAACTGGGCAAATGAGGTTCCAAAACAATAGTCTAGGTGTGAAAGCACCCTTATTGTCTATATATCACCCAAATATGACTGTGGACACACTATACCCACACACAGCTCTGTCCAAACAGCTTACAAAAGATGATTTTCATCATATCTGCCCTTTAAGTCAGCTGTTCCTTTAAGCAAATAAAATGATGCATTCTTAATGTATACTTAAGTGTCTGGAAAGCGGTTTCTCGTCCACTTTCATCTGTCATCTGCTCAAGCCTCACCCTTTACCATCAACACCTTCACTAGTAGCACCCACGTCTGCCAGTCACCCAAACAGAGCACACAGAGCCAGCCTTGTACAGCGCTGCAGTAGTGCTCATTTCAGCATGTTTTAAAGTTCAATCTTCAAAATGTCTACAGTCCATTGGGGAACCACAGCTGACTTCCTCAGCGCCAGTGCAGAAAATCAAACTGTTGACATTTCATTGGCATTGTGCATATGTATATATATTCATGGCAGACTTGTTGCAGAGTAGATGTGGCGTAATCTGGCTGTATTGTGGGATGGAAATGACTGATCAAATGAGCTGTGGAAAGCCAGGGATGTTCAGCAGCCGCAGGAAACCATTCTCATTCTCTGCAGGAGACACACAAGGTCATGTTCGTTTTGCCTGTAGGAAAAGCACTTCAGTCTTTTCGATCTTCAAATTTCACTGCGCTTTATTAGCATAAAAAGCCTACATTGGTATTGCCAGAGCTGCCCAGAATGAGATATTGCAAACAACAACAACAACAACAACAACAAGGGAAAACAGTGCAGAAATAAAAAAGTTATTAAATAAAAATAGTAAAATAATTAATTTGAGTAAAGTGTAAATCAAGAAAAAATGGCTTCAAAAAAAGAAAGCAGAATTATTGCTCTCATCGTTAAGAAGGAGAAAGGAGATTGAGACTAATTGTGCCAGAAGCTGTGATAATGAGCTCGTGTTTAGTGACGGAGACACAGACAGACTCCAGTCAGTTTCCTCACTGACCTTCATACTGTGGAGACAGACTCATCCTGTCACTGTCCTTATTAGTGTTCCTCTCGTAGTACACAGTGTCATTGTTTAGTGCATTATTAAATGTGTGGTCAGTGCATTGGTTTATGCAATTCTGTGATCAAACGTTTCCTGGATGTCTCTGTTTTTTGTCATAAAATGTGACTTTAGACCTACTCTCCTGATCTTGTACCTTTTCAAGGATAAATTACAGGGTTTTTTAGCTGCAGTATCTTTTTCTGAGCAGGATACTTTTGACAAGTTTGAAGTTAGTTAGTTTTCATGTTTCTGAAGAACTCTGTCATGTGTTTGGCTACATTTCGTCACCTTAGAATTATAAGGTTCTATCTGATATTTTTGTCAAAATTGAGTTATTGACATATTCATATTAAAGGACAACTTATTTACATTATGGTGTGTTTTTTATAAGTTGTTTACATTTTAAGACTTTTTTTATTTAAAAAACAAATGTTGCACACATACTGTTTGCTATGGGATGCAAAAACTTTAAAGCTCATTATCTCAAAATCATCCAGAACGCAAATAGAACTTTATAATTCCAAGGTGATGATTTGCTTCACAGAAAACCAAGTACTGTCATGTTAGTTAGTTAGTCTTTATTCATTTCCCGAAGGCAATTTTTTGCAACATACAATCATGTCACACATAATACACAAAACGCAATATACAAAACAAACCTACCCTAACTTTAAAACCTTTGCAGCTGAGGGCTTAAATGAAAGTTTGAACTGATTTCTTTCACTAATAGGACTCAGTTCTGTATCGAATACCAGAGGGGAGAGGGTAAAACTTGTGGCGCCTACGATGGGAATCATTTGACAGAATACTCTGAGCTTTACTCCAAACTTATCTACAGTATAACTGAGCCATTGTCATCTTTTTTTAATCTATTATTTACCCTCTTAGGTTAAAAGTCACATGTAAAAATTTGTGTAACACTTGAAATGTGCTACTTTTTATATGTAACCATGTGATCACTACTATCCGCTTGTTAAGTGGTGATGTATAGAATACTATTTCTGGGTCCAAGCCACTACTCATTTGAATTGAGAAAATATTCGCTTTTGGCCACTTTTTAGTCACACATTAAAGTACATTTTCTATAAAATCATGGTTTACGCAACAGTCTCTGGGCTTGCTGCATCATAAATACCAAAATTTTTACAATTTATAAAAATTCATCACTTTCTGGCCGTCGGATATTAGGCATGGATATATATACACTGCGATCGTGAATTTCGAAGTTATTACATCACTATGTGAAGTTTCATTATTACTATATGTTGAGTCTCACTAGTTTGATATAGCGCTTGGACCCGGAAGCTGCTTCACGTGACGTCACACTTAACAAGCGCATATGGTTTCAGATGTGTCCATATTTGTTCACGTTTCAAGTGTTCATAAAAGCAATGTTTCACATGTTCCATTTGAATTCCTCATGTGTTCCATCTTATATCTCATGTGATTTTAAGCACATGTGAAGTTTCTGAATCTTTTTATTAACCACTTAAGGATTATTTCATCAAAAATATTGAAAAAGTGAAAATATTGAGACATTTTATTACCTTTTAAAATAAGAGCTGTCAGTTTTAGGGTATTTTAAATCATTCTGATATGTGGATTTGGTGCTTAATATATATTTCTTATTGTTTCTGTCAATGCTGAAAACAGTTAACCAGAATACATAAGAAATTGCAGGGTTCTGTGATGAACAGAAATGTTGGATTAATTTAAAATCCCATTAGTTGTGGCACTTTAAACTCAATCTTAAGGCAGTTTGATATTTATGCAATCTCATTCATACATTTTTGTAAGGTTGTGTTCATGAACAGATCTGTAAGGTTCGTAAAATTAAAATGTGCGTTTTATGAATTGTATTGCAAGAATGTATTTGAATTTCTTTCATCAAAAAAGATTTTATTTAGGTTTAATTAGTTTGGTGTTACATTGCATAATGATGGTGATTGGTGAGTGTAAGCATAATATCCAGACTGAAGCTTCAAATGAGGAAGAGAGAGAAAAAGAGAGAAACGAAAAGGAAGGGTTTGCAGGGAAAATTGGGGTCACTGAGTCTCTCTTTTGAAGCAGAAGGATCTGCACTATTTACTTTAAGAGCAGGTGATACTTTTGGCTGGGCTGTGATTCGGTGTGTGTGTACACTGAGCGAACATGCATGTGTTAAGTCACTCTCTTGGATGGTGCTCAAGTGCAGCGTTGTTATGTGTCTTGACTAGTGTCAGGAAGTTCAGGGCTGTATCAGTAGGTCTGCTCCAGTGGGACACGTTTACCTTTCCTTTCGGCAATTCAAAAAGTACTTTCTGCTGTTGGTGATCTGTGGTTTTATTGATTCTCAGGCAAAGTTCAGAATCGAATATGTATTCGAACTATTTAGTCTCCACTTCACTTGCTAATCTGCAATTGCCTCTCTGGATATACCACTAACTGTACTCGAAAAAAAAAAAAAAAAAACATTTAATAAAATTTTACTAAAAAACACAAAAAATACTAAATGACTAAAATATTACTAATACTTTCCTTCTTAGACTGTACAGACCTGACACTTGCCTATAGCACTTATTTATTGTTGCTCTTATAGTTGTGTAAATTGCTTTCTTGTCCTTATTTGTAAGTCGCTTTGGATAAAAGCGTCAGCTAAATGACTAAATGTAAATGTAAATGAATACAGAATACAACTCTGTAAAGAATCAACATTTTACCCTATTAACAAAACCAACCCAAACTAATCTCTTACAATGACTTAAAGATCCCGGATTGGGTAACACAGTTAAAGCCTCCATCTTTATATAATGAAGAGAAAATTCAAATAAAATACAATAAAAAAAACAATTGGTGAGTTCAGTCAATAACATATCACATCTACACTGTACAATCAGTATATTTCTCACACATTTATTACTGTTCCATTTGCAAACAGGTTAAGTACTTGAACCATTTTTATAGTATAGGTTTAGCTTGTCCATTTGCTTATATAAGACAATTGTTTAATGTGGTTTTTAAATCTGTCCTCATAGGTTTAAAATATAGTTTTTGTGTTTGTGACACTACTGTTTTATAGTATGAGGTTCATTCAGAAGGAAAGAAAAAATCAGAAAAAAAAAGAACAAGGTTTTTATAAAAACTAGGGATTCTCCGATCAGGATTTTTGCACCCGATACCAAGTACCGATTCCTTGTCATGGTGATCAGCCGATACCGAGCTTCACGTTTATAATGCATAAAGCACATTTTTCCTCCAAGTGTGACACTTACAGTAAGTGGAGATCTTGCCTTACCTAAGAGAATAAATGAAGGATGTTCCATAAAATCCCTTAAACCTGTCTCTTATAACTGTTTTGTGTGGACATTTCATGGTCAGAAGCAGCTTTACAGAAAATAACAGGTAAAATAGTCAAAAACACAGAACTTTCAGTTCTTATACATGTAAAAAGGCCTAAATACATGCAAGGCCGTTCCAGTATTTTGCTCTCCAACTAGCAGGTCTGTGACCGCAGCTCCTATGCTCTGGACAGCCTTAAACTAGCTTTTTCACTCAACGAGAGAAACCGGGATGTGCACTCAAGATGTCTTTACTGTGCTATACATCTAACCTAACAAATGTAAAGCTTAGAACATCACCGTGCCTCTTGCAATCCGTTTTCTTGCTAAGTCACTCTCATCTCCATGATTTCCAGGGTATTTTATCTAATTCAGAACACCTGTGATTGGTTCATGAGATCGGCTGGTATAGAGTACCAATCGAGTCATTAAATGGATTATCGGCTGATACCGATCTCCAGTCGATCGATTGGAGCATCCCTATTAAAATATTAAGCAGTAGAATGGTTTTTAACAATAATTATAATAATGATAAATGCTTCTCAAACACCAAATTTGCATACTACAGTGCTTTCTGTTACAATGAATACTGGAATTTAAAAGAAGATGATAGAAGATAAAAAAAAATAGAAGATAAATGGATGGATAATATTTGGTGAGCCTAAGACAGTCAATCAGCCAACCAACAAAGATAAGAAATATAAAATTCCTTACTATATTGAGTAGAATCTCTGAGATGTTGGACGTTAATGGCACGTGTTTGTGTTTTTGTCAGTTTGGGTTATAGAAGGACTGTGTGTGTTTATGCCATTAATCATGATTTGTTATGCTGCCTTGACTTTAAAACTCTTTTAAACCTTAAAATGACATGTTTTCACACTAAAATGCCTGCTTCTGAGAGGGTTTTAGAATTGAAAAGGCAGCAGGTTTACAGAAAGATCTCCGGTACATGTGGATTAGAGTGGATTGTTAGATGACTACCACAGACACACATAAAACCTCTTCAAGAGATGATCTCCATCTTCTGTATATGTGATTTATTAGATGTTCGTAAACCGTCTTGCTCATAAAGATCTCCACCCCTGAACAGTAGGAGCTGGAGACTCTTTGCACTGATGTGATCTCTAAGGTTGGATTACAAATGTAGGAGAAAGTCATCCAGATGCTTCTGTCTGTGAGAGTCTTGTCTAACAGTGTGGGTGATGCAGGTTTGATTCTGGCCCGCGGTTTGTGAGCTTATGATAGGCTTATTATCAAATAATAAAAAATAAATGGGGCGTCATTGTGGTGCAGTGGGTAACGCTGTCGCCTCACAGCAGAAAGGTAGCTGGTTTGAGTCCCAGCTGGGTTAGTTGGCATTTCTGGGTGGAGTTTGCATGTTCTTCCCATGTTCGCATGGGTTTCCTCCGGGTGCTCTGGTTTACACCACAGTCCAAAGACATGCTCTGTAGGTCAATTCAATAAACTAAATTGGCCGTAGTGTATGTGTGTGAATGCAAGAGTGTTTCCCAGTGTTGGGTTGCAGCTGGAAGGGCGTCTGCTGCCTAAAACATATGCTGTATTAGTTGGTGGTTCATTACGCTGTGGCGACCCCTAATTACTAAAGGGACTAAGCCGAAAAGAAAATGAACGGATAAAACATAAATGCAAAATAAACAAAAATAAAACAACAAATTAAAAATATTGTTTCATACAAAGAATGCAACAATACAAAATGCAAAATGCTGGGTATACATTTATCAGATTGTGAAAAGTGGCCATAAATACAAGAATGAAGCCATGCAGAACATTTTATCTTAATATATTTTTGGCTATTCATGATTTTTAGTCATCTGACTGTATAAGACCTGGAGGGCCAAACATTTACAAAACTGCAGTACGGACCTGTCAGTTGCTTCAAGCCTTGAATATTTAGACTTTAAAAATGTGCATTTCTAAAGACTTAACAAGAATTAATGCTTATAATGTATTCAAAATCAGTTGCATTCCTGGTATGTTTGGACTTGAAATATCTGTGGTTTTTAAAATAGCACTAAAACAAAACTAAAGTCAAAAAGATGTTATTTAACATGACATGATATTATTATATTATATTATATTATATTATATTATATTATATTATATTATATTATATTATATTATATTATATTATATTATGTTATATTATATTATATTATATTATATTATATTATATTATATTATATTATATTATATTATATTATATTTTATTATATTATATTATATTATATTGGCATCACAGTGGAGCATTGGGTAGCACAATCGCCTCACAGCAAGAAGGTCGCTGGTTTGAGCTCCGGCTGGGTCAGTTGGCATTTCTGTGTGGAGTTTGAATGTTCTCCCTGTGGGGATAATGCGCTATAGGTGAATTGAATAAGCTAAATTGGCCAGAGTGTATAAGTGTGAATTTAAGAGTGTATGGGTGTTTTCCAGTGTTGGGTTGCAGCTGGAAGCGCATATGCAAATATATGCTGGGTAAGTTGGCGGTTCATTCTGCTGTGGCAACCCCTGATAAATAAAGAGACTAAGCCGAAAAAAAGAATAATATAATATAATATAATATATGGATATTTGTTATTTTAATGCATTTTCTTTGTATGCGATTGTGTTAGTATAGAAATAACTTTGAAAAAATAAATTCTTGCTCAACAACCTAGTTTTTTGTTTGAACAAAAATGAAAATATTTATGTGAAAAATTAATAAATTCATCTTACTTTCAGAAACGTTTATTGTCAGAAGAAAAAAAGCAATGCATTTGCCATGCACAGCAATGTGCCTACTGCATAAACATGTTTAATCTAAAAGTAATTTGCAAAGGACTTTTTTGGCACAATATAATGGATAACTCAATTTACATTTCCAAAATAACTTAAAATTGTTATATTTCAGAAAAGCTTATAATGTACAGTTAATTTATAATCTTAAAATGAAAACAAAAAAAAATAATAGTAATAATATTAGTAACAATAAATGCTTAACATTTCATTTAACATACAATTTTACTCTGTCCTTTGTTATCCTCTTTGTTAACACACACACACACACACACACACACACACACACACACGCACACACACACACACACACACAATCCCCATAGAAAGGCTTTGGCTTCACGGTCTTTGCAAAAATATGAAGTGTGAGCAATTCTGTATGAACAGCAGATGCACAAACAAGCATATAATCCTCATTTAACAACACCGTGATGTCAGTCTCTGCCAAGCACCACTTGTGTGTGTGTGTGTGTGAGAGTGTGATTTTAGGCACATCCCATCTTTGCACTCTTATATGGCATGCCTCCAGTGGCTTGCAAAAGAAACGAGCGATTGATTCTCATTTTTATTTCATTTATTCATCTCGCTCTCCACAGGCTGACAGATTTACACGGTGACTCTCTTAAACCCACAGGGCAGCTCCTCCAGAAGGGCACAGGTGGGAGATTTTGGAAGAGGAAATGAGTGTTTGGAGCTGTCAGTCATATTTTGCTGGGCGTTTAATGTAAACGGTGTAAGTTGTTGGTGGGCGTACGGTTGTCAGATTGTGGGATTGTTTATTGAGTATTAAAATCCCGCTCTGCTGAGCAGTACCTGTGAGGGTGGAAAAACTGAAAGGGGCCGTTTATAGACTCTAAAAGGACTGGACTGCAGACAATGTGCATCTATTATTTGACATTTGAACTTTCAGAGAAATATGTGCGTAGACGGAGGGAGGCTCTCTTGCTGAAGTGGTTTCCTGAATGTTTGACAGGGACAAATAGGCTTTGTAAGATCTGAGTTCTTTAGTTTTCTCTCTGATTTACAAACACAGAGGTCTTTCTATTTCTTTCTCTTTTTCTTTACATATATATATATATATATTTATCAATATTATATATATATAACATATTTATGACTAGACAGATATAATGTTTATTTTTAATAAATAATTTTTTAGGTTGTGGTTTATTCTATATTGTGAAAAGCCACAAATAAAAAAAAATCTATATTCCATATTTGATCATTTTTTTGAAATATTAACAGGGTTGTGGTTCTTAACAGGTTCTTAACTCTTAATACATTTTTTATTAATAGTTAATTTGTGTATTTATCAATAGTCCATCACTGATTGAAATATATATCAATAGCATTTGTTTTAAATATACTGTATAAATAAGAATCATCAGATCATTGATTGAACAGAGTTTTAACTGTTTACAATAGGGCTGCACAATATATTGTTTACATCGGTTCAGCAAAGATATTGCAAGGAGATCACTCGCAATAGTCACATTATGAGTATACACAATGTTGAGTCAGGATTATAATCGATCATTTCACATGTTTTTTAGGCCTGTGACTGTGTGAGGGTTTTAAAAGCATTCAGGCATACAAAATTTTAACCGGCAAATTAACATCAATTCATTTAATTGAATTGTTTATAAAATGAAGATTATGCTATATTATTTTACATTTGATTGTTCAATAACTGTATAAATGAATTCAGTTTGACTCCAAGGAATACAATAAAATGCTGTTTATTTAACTTGTTTATTTTTCTTTATTAAATTTGTATTTGCTTGTAGATTGTTTGTTATATTTTATGCATATGCACTCCCCTATCGAATCATCCCAATCAATCTGAAATCCTAAATTATTTCCAAATAGTTATTAAACTCATCTTGTGAAATTGTATTAATATCCCAATTTATATATATATTTTTAACATATATATTATTTATTTATTTATTTATTTTTCCCCTAAATCATGCAGCCCTCATTTACAAATCAAATTCTGATGGACTTTGGAATCTAAACTGGTTCCCAGCCCAATAAAACACATAATAGTGCATTTAGTTTTGAAACATCTAATACTTTTTTGTGATTTCGCAGATTGAAATGGAAGATAGCTGGTTCAAACCACAACTAATTTCTTTTTATATGCATTTGTGGTTTAGACTATTTATTCTCTTACCCAGACTGCAAACCTAATTACTAAATTAGTTTAATTACAGCACCTGATAATGAATCAAACCCCAAAGCCATTAAAGATTTATTCTCCAAGACCAATAAAGCATAAAATGAAAGCAGCTAGTTCATAATTCCTGTCATTTCTTTATAATGAAGTTTTGATTGTTTTTTGCTCTTTACTATTCATCCATTCATTTTCCTTCAGCTTAGTACCTTTATTCATCTGGGGTCACCACAGCGGAATGAACCGCCAACTTATCAGCATTTGTTTTACTCAGAGGATGCAACCCAGTTCTGGGAAACACCCATACACTGTCACATTCACTCACTACGGCCAATTTAGTTTATTCAATTCACATGTACTGCATGTCTTTGGACTGTGGGGGAAACCAGAGCACCTGTAGGAAACCCACGGGGAAAAGGTGCGACCGCCACACAGAAATGCCAACTGACCAAGCCAGGACTTGAACTTGCAACCTTCTTGCTGTGAGGCGACAGTGTTAACCACTGAGCCACCATGCCACCCTGCTCTTTACTATTCAATAGCAAAACAAATCAAGGCAAGTCCAGTCAGCTGAAGTTCTGTAGCAATTTTTACAAGAGATTCGCAGAGATCAATGGAAAAATTGGTGAAACAAATTTGAAACAGTTTAGATTTTGCTGTAAAAGACAGACGTGTCATTGTTTATCTCAAGTTAGAAATCCTTTAGTGCAGATCAGTTACAGCAGGGGTGTCCAAACTACGGCCCGCGGGCCATCTGCGGCCCGCAATCAGTTTTGTGGCGGCTTGCGAGGCTTTTGATAAATATTAATAGAATCTGGCCCGCTTTACAAAAATGAACGTAATTCCATAAATAACCACCGGGTATCGCTATTACATGCCTTCAATTAGGCAGCAGTTCTTGTAATGATGCAAAATGAACCAAAAAAACTGAAGGAAACATAATTGATAACATTTTGATTCACATTTTGGCAAGCCATGGTGAATCCAAGAAAAAGGAAAATCAACAGTGAGTGCAGGAAATTTCAGTCACATTGCGGAAAAGAATATTTCTTCACAGAGGTCAGCGGGAAATGTATCTGCTTAATTTGCCAGCAATCAGTTGAAGTAATGAAGAAATTTAATATTAAAATACATTATAAAACAAAACATCAGGCCTTCAGCTCTTACACTGGTGTTGAACGAGATAAAAAAGTAAAACAATTAGCAGCTGCCCTATTAGCTCAACAACAGCAGTTTTTTCGTGCTAATAAAGTGCAAGAAAATTCTACACTGGCTAGTTATGAGGTGTATATATATATATATATATATATATATATATATATATATATATATATATATATATGTATATATATATATATATATATATATATGTATATATATATATATATATATATATATATATATATATATATATATATATATATGTATATATATATATATATATATATATATATATATATATATGTATATATATATATATATATATATATATGTATATATATATATATATATATATATATATATATATATATATGTATATATATATATATATGTATATATATATATATATGTATATATATATATATATATATATATATATATATATGTATATATATGTATATATATATATATATATGTATATATATATATATATGTATATATATATATATATGTATATATATATATATATATGTATATATATATATATGTATATATATATATGTATATATATATATATGTATATATATATATATATATATGTATATATATATATATATATATATATATATATATATATATATATATATATATATATATATATATATATATATATATATATATATATATGATATGATATGATATGATAGATATATGTCTGTTTAATGTATGTAAAGTCATTAGTTTGAAGTTCGGTTTGGCTACAGTATGTGTTGTGGTCATTCATGGTCTTCCATCTGGTGTGGATATGAACCTGATTCAATTGACTGTTAACTTTATAACAGCCAAAGGTGGTGGCTTACTCAAGTGTAGATGCTGATCTTCTTCTGATGTGACAAATTGCCGCTGGCAGTTGATCTTGATTTATTAGATATTATCAACTTGTCCAAATTCTGAGAAAGCAATTGACACGAAGGGCTGTAATGCAAACAGTCCACTCTGGACAGCAATACTGCTAATCAGGAGATACTACAAGTCAGGAAAATGTGAGAAATGATGTATCCCAGTGACCAAGCTCTCATTGGCGACTTTTAAAACAGTAGAAGAAGTGTCGTGATTCTGTACAGCTCTGTTTGGTTGGGCTTTTGGAGCTGGGCTCAAGTGCTCCCGTGTTGAGTTCGGAGAGGACAGTCACATATTTTGGCAGTGGTCTGACGGTGAGGATCTTCTGGGTGAGGGGGAAATGCTAGGTGTGGTATTTCACATCTGCACAGACTCCTTCTCTGAGAAGAACATCTCGCAATTCTGTAAAAACACATTTCAAACTGCGATTCTCTCACTCGAACCAGATGTGAAGGAAGCCACATTAGAGTTAATGATAATAATGGATCACATTTGAAAGTAGCCGGATTGACAGTGTTTTGAACTAAAAAACATGCGCCTGTTTTTGCTTGCGGAAAAGGTTGATGAGGGCACAGCTGGCATAAACACAAACTTGTGGGTGGCACAGTCAGTGGTACTTTGGGTGGGGCACAGTTACCAGTGCCATTAACGCAGCAATTGAAGAGCGTTCCTGAACAAAACGGGTTTGTTTGCAGTGGAAATTCATTCCATACGTCCCTTGTCATTGCTGGCCCCCAGGAACCTGAGGGGAATTTAGTTTTGTGTCATCTGTTTCTGGTCAACTGTTTTCTCTTAGGCTTTTATTTCTTTGGGGAGCATTTAGATTTAAGTACCAATTCAAACAGTTTGAACTGGATTGTTAATCTCCCAATTGATGCAGTTTTGAAGAGCACTACTACCACAAGATGGAGAACATTCCACAAGTTATGTCATCCTCTGATTTTTTCAGCTTTTTAAAGAGAACTACATCTTTAAGCATCAAAGATGCAAAGATCTCCTTTGAGCGTACATCTTTTAGATGTCAATATTCAATAATTCAACATTGTGAGTATGCACAGTATTTCTTCAGAATACCCTGAATAATTAGTTATTATTTACATTTTTACAGTACTTTTAAAGAAAATTTACATTGTACTTTTCTTTGTTTTTATAAAATCTCTTAATTTAGAGATTTTATTGGTTAGCTTAATAGTTCAAACATCCAATAGTTTCCGGGAGTTTTCCGGGAGACAGAACCAAACGGGACGTGGCTCTGAAATACTGGAGACTCTTGGGGAAAACAGGAGTGTTGGCAGATATGCATTACATATTTAAAAAAGGAACTCAGATAGTTTTACTTAGTAATGCGTTACTTTACTTGTTACTTAAAAAAGTAATATTATCACGTAACTCGTGTTACTTGTAATGCGTTACCCACAACACTGGTTATAATCACCAGCGATCTAACAGTTGCAGATCGCTAGAGAATTACAATTTTGCCACTGAAATGAACTACAACTCCCATCATGCATTGCACACACACCAGTTTCGGATTACCAATGATTGCACACACACAGCTGGAAGCTTATCATAGACTCATTACATGGACTATATATACTGCTCTCAATCTCACACACATTGCTGAGTCTTGTTTTTGTTTTTGCCGTAAACAATATAAAGTGGTTTTCTAATGATGGTGAAATGAAGCTTTCTGAACCAGAGAAGCGCTCGACCCAATTGTATCTGAAAAATATTCGTTACTCAAAACTTTCTAAATCAGAGCTCGATGAGGACCTCTTTTGGTTAAAGTGTGGGAAAGCACTGTGTTGCAATAATTTCAAATGTTCACAACTGACCAACCCATTAATGTAGTAATACAACAACAGTAATATAAACAAGTTACTCAATTACTGTAGTTTTACATATAAGGTATGTCACATTACACCCCCGATGACTGTAGTAAAATCCAAGGTTTTCAAAATAATTTACAATTATCGTATTCCAACTAGTCCCGTTCCAAGTGGTGATCGAACCAGTGATTCCTGCATGAGAGGCGAATGCTCTAGGAGGAGGCTTTGTAAGTGATGCTTTTGGGCTGCACTCGCCAGCTGGCCTGTGTTAAACACTATACTACGATATGCCGGGGGTTTTTCAAAGATAGTTGTAAAAAAAATATATGCTTATACACTTTTAGTATGGTTTAAAACCTTTTTACTATAATAGTATATTACTATTGTATTTTAATTTAATTAACCCTCGACTCTGCGCACAACGTCACATCACTATGTGTTTTGACCCTTTGCATTGTTTGTTCTTGTTGTTTTGCCGTCTGTCCTGACCATTCGCCTGTACTTTGACCAAGATTTTGAATAACCTTTATGCTCCTGTTTTTGACTTACCTGCCTAACGATTCTCTAATAAACTGCACATGGAACCTTATCTCTGTTACCAGACTCAATCCGTTAAAATGTGTATGCAATCAAGCAATACACTAGTTTTTTTGTTTGTTTTTTGTTACCTGTTAAAGTAATCTTTTTTTGTAGCGTATTTCAATTAGGAATGCTCATTTTGGTTAATTTTGCTAACCGACAACCACCACTCATTAATCGGTTATTAACGGTTACCTGGTCAGATTACTATTAATTTTATATTAAACAAATTGACGTGTCTATTTTGTGTCTGACACATTAAATATTGCATTTTAAAATACTGATTTAATTTTATATGCTACCATATTAATAATAGAACATAACAATAGAGCATTTTCAGGCACCTGCAGTGTTTATCACAGAAGAGCAGAATAATCTAAATAAAATGAATAGGACTGAAATAGGACCTAAAATATTTATAATATAATAATAATAATGAATAATAATAATAATGAATAGGACCTAAAATATTTTCACTTAAATAATAAATTTATATTACAAAACGAAAATACTGACTGATTCTTTTTAATATCCAGCATAGGCTGCTTTTTTTCTTCCGTCAAATAAAAATAGCTGACTTCCTTAAATTTGCTTGCTCCAAGGAAAATATGCCTTTATTTAATGCCCCGCTGTTATTATTATAATCACAAAACCTTTTTACATTTTTAATAGAAATCATTATTTTAAAGATTATGTCTTGCTATGGTTTCCTCTCTCTCCCTCGTGGTTCAAGTGCGCACTGCGTGATGAAAAGACAACAACGCGCGCATATGTTGACTTTTTGTAAACAGTTTTGTTGTTTAAATATGATATTGCATTAATGTGCATACATGCTTTATAAGCTGTAAAATAAAAGGTAAAGCCTATTTGTTGCGTTTATTACGCAGATCAAGGTCAACATCAGAGCTGGTTTGGTATCAACACGTCTGTTTAACAGCAATATTCTTCTTCCTATTTGCTTCTTTGGCAAATGTGTCTGTAGGCACGGGTTACACGTTATGGTCCCGCAAGTTAAATATGTCTTGCAGTTGAAGAAGGGGCCGAAAACAAGGTGCATCTCACTGCCTTTATGTTGACAAGGAAAAAAGAAGAGAAGAAGCGCGGTCCTCTTATGAAACAACTGAATTAGCTGGGTATCGATTGTGCAAAAGTGTTGCTGTCTGTGTTGTTACAATTGTAATATTTAATAATATTGTGATAGTCAGGATTTGTACATTCATACAGCTCTGGATAAATTAAAACAGCGATTAGACCTTTAGAGCGGCATTAATGCGTCCTGAAGTATAAAGCGAAACGACTATAAAATCCAGCAAGATACAGACATTATATACAGAGCCATATACCTTTATCTATAAATAAAGTATAACTATAGAAACTGTGTTCATCTTAACTGAAAGCTTCATTGTGTTTGCTGGCCTCACGCATCGCGCACCTGTCAGTCAGTCAGCACGTCACCCCAAAGTGTTAAACAGATAGCGCACGGCACTATACAGTTACAGAAAAGTTTGCGCTGTTATAATTCACTTACCTTTTAATACATTTTGGTGCGATTATAATCCGCTATTAAAAACAACAACAATGACTGAATGTTTTGAAAGGGTAATGTAGCCGTGAAGGGATGCATTTTAGTCCCCGCCATGGAAGAATGAATGTAGCGGAAACCAAGCTCTTCAAAAGTTCTCTGTAGTTGTCTTGACAACACAAACTGCTGCTCTGAGATGAGCCGCGTGCAAAAGATGCCCCTTTTAACGCAAAGGCGCATTCAATCGGCCCTTAAGCAGCCAAACTAAAAATATATAAAATAATATTTTTAATCGTTTAACTGATTAATCGGTTACAAACGCACCCTTTCGGTTAACGGTTAATCGATTATTTTGAGCATCCCTAATTTCAATATCATGATAATGCTGTATACTGTGATTAAATGCTTCAACAATAATCACTACCAGAACAGTTGATACCTTCATGAGCCTACTTTCTTCATTGGTGCAATTTAAGAGAGTCAGATGAAAGGTGTTAAATCTTCAGAATGGTCTAATTGAAGATGACATGCTGTCACTACTTCTTGTTTGGGATGGTTGTCTGCCCTGCATTATAGTTTGCTAGCCAGCTCTGTTTTACTAATTCACTGCTTGTGAAAGAACAAAAGTACCCGCTCTAAAATAGTAACCTTAAATATATGCTGGGCAGATAGGGCAGCCATGCCCGACCCGCTGTGTGTAACCACTGCGCGCTTGTTGAGCTATGTGTGTGCGTGTCTCAGTTGTGTGTGCGCAGCTCTGAGCTTTCATGTTTTATGTAGGCCGAGCTATGTAAGTGGCAAGTTGGTTGCTTTCAGTTTTTCCACAGTGCCAGCTTGCGTTCAGAGTAATTTGGTTCAATTATTGCTGTCAGTTCCTGCATGCCACACATTGAAAAAGCTTGTGGGCATGTTTAGGATACAGAACAAGTGTTGGCTCAAGTTCAAGTCTCGCCTGCTAAATAAAGGCAAAAAAGGCACTTCCCTTACACTTCACAAGGCAGCAATTATTTGATCAAACATAACATTATTCCAGTTTTAAAGACGTGCATTCTGTTTTGTTAATATATTTTAAGATGTCATTTATTCCTGTGATGGCAAAACTGAATTTTTAGTATCATTACTCCGGTCGAGAGTGCATGATGTCTGAAAAAATGATTCTAATATGCTGATTTGTTGTGTTGGTTTTTATTTTTTGTGTGTGGAAACTTATGCATTTTTAAAGGGCTTTTAAATTAATAAAGTTGGTGTTTAAGGAGTCCATGTTAGCTCTTAACCCTGGCATATGCTATTATTTTTAACAGCATGTCTGTGGAAGTCCTGGTTTTTCATCTCTGGCTATTTCAGGCAGCTTGTAAGGGTTTTACACAGTTAACATTGTTCACTTATACTGTATATTTAACCTAAGGTTATATAAACTGCAGTTATATTTAGAGATCCAGACCTGTGGTTTACAATTGTTTGAACTTACTTACAGTACATTACAAGCAAATATGCAGTTAACATTTTTTTCTGCTCCATGATGGTGCTGTTCTTACTCCTGATTATTTCACATGCTGTCTTCATTCTTTGGGGATGGATGGGGTTGCTGTATGTTGAGCAATACTGATTGTGATTACTTGGAACATTCATTACAGATACAGATAATACAACACCACAAAATATCTTGCATCTCGTCAAGTGTAATAATCTTGCTTTCTGTGAAAAATAACTTCTGATAAGTTGCACAAGACTGTATGTTTTTTTTTTTTTGCCTTTTTTACTATGACTTTTTGAGCAAGTTCAAAGTCCGTGCGAATGCATTTACTTCTGAATTCTTTGTGTTCCCTGTGTTATGAGTCTAACAAATGAATGAAAGGAAAACCAATGTATGGTAATCTCATTGTCGTTAGGTAAAATATATATGGTTAAATCACTTGAATTGCCACTGTTCATCTATTAATGTCACTTCCGAGAAGTCGTATGGCAGAGCTGTTTCTGAAAATGTTGTAGGTAAAATGTTGTAGGTTAAATGTAGGTTAAATGTTGTAGGACATTTAAAACTTGCTTTCAGTTGTGTATAATACTAGAAGTTGTTTAGCCACTGTTTCCTTGGTTACTATAAGAGCTTGTGTAGCGAACGCAGACGCGGTTCGCGTCGTCCGCCTCAGTTTCGGCCCTTGTTTTGACTCGGGAGGCGTGTCCAAACGCCAGGTAACCACTATATAGTGAGCACGGTAGCATTAGTCGGCAGGAGAAGCACTTTAGCAGCATCTAGAACAGCAGCCTGTAAGTACATTTAAGATTTGTTTCAGTTGTTGTGTATGGTTTGAGGACTTGTTTCCAGCTGTTTGTGTAAAGTTGTAGGACATTTAAAACTTGCTTTCAGTTGTGTATAATACTAGAAGTTGTTTAGCCACTGTTTCCTTGGTTACTATAAGAGCTTGTGTAGCGAACGCAGACGCGGTTCGCGTCGTCCGCCTCAGTTTCGGCCCTTGTTTTGACTCGGGAGGCGTGTCCAAACGCCAGGTAACCACTATATAGTGAGCACGGTAGCATTAGTCGGCAGGAGAAGCACTTTAGCAGCATCTAGAACAGCAGCCTGTAAGTACATTTAAGATTTGTTTCAGTTGTTGTGTATGGTTTGAGGACTTGTTTCCAGCTGTTTGTGTAAAGTTGTAGGACATTTAAAACTTGCTTTCAGTTGTGTATAATACTAGAAGTTGTTTAGCCACTGTTTCCTTGGTTACTATAAGAGCTTGTGTAGCGAACGCAGACGCGGTTCGCGTCGTCCGCCTCAGTTTCGGCCCTTGTTTTGACTCGGGAGGCGTGTCCAAACGCCAGGTAACCACTATATAGTGAGCACGGTAGCATTAGTCGGCAGGAGAAGCACTTTAGCAGCATCTAGAACAGCAGCCTGTAAGTACATTTAAGATTTGTTTCAGTTGTTGTGTATGGTTTGAGGACTTGTTTCCAGCTGTTTGTGTAAAGTTGTAGGACATTTAAAACTTGCTTTCAGTTGTGTATAATACTAGAAGTTGTTTAGCCACTGTTTCCTTGGTTACTATAAGAGCTTGTGTAGCGAACGCAGACGCGGTTCGCGTCGTCCGCCTCAGTTTCGGCCCTTGTTTTGACTCTCGAGGCGTGTCCAGCTGAATTCAATCAGCTAGTGCTTTGGGGTTATATAAACAACTAGTTCACCGCGGCAGCGGTCGCGGCAGCCTCGTGTGAAGACCGCCTCGTGTGAAGACCGCCTCGTGTGAAGACCGACGAGGGTAAAGACCATCGACTCTACCTGCGCGACTCCACCGAGCAAAGACACCGACAAAGCACTTGAGTACTTTACTGTATTGTTTTACTTTACACTTATTTTTTTGTTGTCAGTGTACTTTTATTATGTGTTTTCTAATTCCTGTTGTTACTAACACTCGCAAAACACGGGAGGTGCGCTGCAGGCGTAATCCTCACAACCTTCGTTCAATACATGTATCTACTATTTCACAACTCTCTCTCACCGTGGGCCTCTGGAATTGTCAATCAGCTGTTAACAAGGCTGATTTTATTACCTCCATAGCTACATATTCTGACTATCATGGCTCTAACTGAGACCTGGTTGAGGCCGGAGGACACTGCTACACATGCTACTCTTTCTGCTAATTTCTCTTTTTCCCACACTCCTCGTCAGACAGGGAGAGGGGGTGGGACTGGACTACTAATTTCCAAAGAATGGAAATTTACTCTGATACCGTCCCTGCCAACAATCAGCTCCTTTGAATTCCATGCAGTCACCATTATCCACCCCTTCTACATAAATGTGGTGGTCATCTACCGCCCACCAGGTAAATTAGGTCACTTCCTAGATGAACTGGATGTTCTTCTCTCATCTTTTTCTAATTTTGCCACTCCCTTATTGGTGCTAGGTGACTTCAACATTTACGTTGACAAACCGCAAGCTGCAGACTTTCAGACTTTGCTTGCCTCTTTTGACCTAAAAAGAGCACCTACTTCTGCTACCCACAAATCAGGTAATCAGCTAGACCTTATTTACACACGACACTGCTTCACTGATCAAACAATAGTAACTCCACTACAAATATCTGATCATTTCCTTCTGTCTCTCAACATCCACATTACTCCTGAGCCGCCACACACTCCAACACTGGTTACCTTTCGCAGAAACCTACGATCTCTCTCACCCAATAGACTATCCACCATTGTTTCAGACTCTCTTCCTCCATCTCGCAAACTCACTGCACTTGATTCGAACAGTGCCACTAATACACTCTGCTCCACACTAGCATCATGTCTAGACCGATTATGTCCTCTTGCATCCAGGCCAGCCCGTGCCAGTCCTCCTGCACCCTGGCTCTCGGATGCTCTCCGTGAGCATCGCTCAAAACTTCGGGCTGCAGAGAGAATTTGGCGGAAAACTAAAAATCCTGCACATCTCTTAACATACCAAACTCTTCTGTCCTCTTTCTCAGCTGAGGTTACTTCTGCAAAGCAGACGTATTACTGTCTGAAAATCAACAATGCCACTAATCCTCGCCTACTTTTTAAAACATTTTCCTCCCTCCTCTATCCTCCTCCTCCACCCGCATCCTCCACACTTACTACTGATGACTTTGCTACATTCTTCTGCACCAAAACTGCAAAAATCAGTGCTCAATTTGCTGCACCTACAACAAACACGCAAGATACAACACCAACACCACACACACTCACCTCTTTTTCTCAGCTCTCTGAGTCTGAGGTGTCCAAACTTGTGCTATCTAGCCATGCAACCACCTGTCCACTCGATCCCATTCCCTCTCATCTCTTGCAAGCCATCTCTCCTGCAGTCATACCAACACTGACTCACATAATTAACACATCTCTTGACTCTGGTTTATTCCCCACTACATTTAAGCAGGCTAGGGTAACCCCACTGCTAAAGAAACCCAACCTGGACCATACGCTACTTGAAAACTACAGACCAGTATCCCTGCTTCCATTCATGGCCAAGATTCTGGAGAAAGTAGTGTTCAATCAAGTCCTGGACTTTCTTACTCAAAACAATCTCATGGACAACAAGCAATCCGGCTTTAAGAAAGGCCACTCAACTGAGACTGCCCTGCTCTCGGTCGTGGAGGATCTCAGACTGGCTAAAGCAGACTCTAAATCATCAGTCCTCATTTTGCTGGACTTGTCAGCTGCTTTTGACACTGTCAACCACCAGATCCTGCTATCTACGCTTGAGTCACTGGGCGTTGCGGGCACTGTTATACAATGGTTCAGATCTTACCTCTCTGACAGGTCATTCAGGGTGTCTTGGAGGGGAGAGGTGTCCAACCTACAGCATCTAAACACTGGGGTACCTCAAGGCTCTGTTCTTGGGCCACTTCTCTTCTCCATCTACACATCATCTCTAGGACCAGTCATCCAGAGACATGGATTCTCCTACCACTGCTATGCTGATGACACCCAGCTATACCTCTCTTTTCATCCTGATGATCCCTCGGTCCCAGCTTGTATCTCAGCCTGCCTGCTGGATATTTCACACTGGATGAAAGATCATCATCTTCAGCTGAACCTCGCAAAAACGGAAATGCTTGTAGTTTCTGCCAACCCGACTCTACACCATAACTTTTCAATCCAGATGGATGGGGCAACCATTACTGCATCCAAAATGGTGAAAAGCCTTGGAGTAACGATTGATGACCAACTAAACTTCTCTGACCACATTTCTAGAACTGCTCGATCGTGCAGATTTGCACTCTATAACATCAGAAAGATCCGACCCTTCTTATCTGAACATGCAGCTCAACTCCTTGTTCAAGCTCTTGTTCTCTCCAAACTGGATTACTGCAACTCTCTACTAGCTGGGCTTCCAGCTAACTCTATCAAGCCTCTTCAACTGCTCCAGAATGCAGCAGCACGAGTTGTCTTCAATGAACCTAAACGAGCACATGTCACTCCGCTGCTAGTCCGTTTGCACTGGCTGCCAGTTGCTGCTCGCATCAAATTCAAAACTCTGATGTTTGCCTACAAAGTGACTTCTGGCCTAGCACCTTCTTATCTGCACTCACTTCTGCAGATCTATGTGCCCTCCAGAAACTTGCGTTCTGTGAATGAACGTCGCCTCGTGGTTCCATCCCAAAGAGGGAAAAAATCACTTTCGCGAACGCTCACGCTCAATCTGCCCAGTTGGTGGAATGAACTCCCTAACTGCATCAGAACAGCAGAGTCACTCGCTATTTTCAAGAAACGACTAAAAACTCAACTATTTAGTCTCCACTTCACTTCCTAATCTGCAATTGCCTCTTTGAATATCACACTAATTGTACAAAAAAAAAAAAAAAAAAAAAAAAAAAAAAAAAAAAAAAAAACTACTAACACTTCCCTTCTTAGACTTTACAGACCTGAAACTTGCCTTTAGTACTTATTCATTGTTGCTCTTAGTTGTGTAAATTGCTTCCTTGTCCTCATTTGTAAGTCGCTTTGGATAAAAGCGTCTGCTAAATGACTAAATGTAAATGTAAATGAAAATAATTTGAGTTTTGGAAGAAATTTCATGATGAATTTTATAATAGCAGTTTATATTTAAAAAAAAAAAAAAAAGATCTGTGGTAAGCATAAGTTAAAAGACATGTCTGTGTTCTGTGATGCAAGTGAGGCCTATAGAGTGATACTTTAAAGATGAATGTTGAAGCCACTTTGTTGTTTTAAAAATCTAAATTGCTATCAAGTTACTCAAGAGCTAAAATGGTTGTCTGATTGGTTAAATGCATAAGCTCACAAAATGTGGTGGGTTCCTTAAGTATTATTAACCACAAACCATAATTTACCCATAAATTTAAAACTGCTTTTCTAGAGGGACTCTGTTATGAATTAACATCCTAAAAAACTGACATTGTGACTGAACGGCTTTATTCATTATATAGCAATTATGCTGAACTAAGAAACAGTTCCCCTTACTTTAATAGTTTTTTGCTATATATCAAATCTGAATGATTTTCTTTATTTTTGGAAAAACAAAAGGTCAGTGTTTAACAGAAGTGTGTGATGGTTTACTGCCTATAGCTAACAGAGAACATTCTCAGAACATAATGTGCCTGAAACGTTATGGAAATGGCAGCAGGTACGATTATAAAACTAATGATGGAAATTGGAACAATTTGGCCAACTGGAACATTCTTGCAACATTAATAGAAAAACAAATGCTCTTTAAACATTATTGTAAATTGAATGGAATGTTCTAATAACTTAATTTTTAAACAGCATTTTGACAATATTGTTATAACATGAGACTTGAGTGTTCAAAAACATTCTTATAACCAAACAATAACGCTAATGTAACGTTTAAACAAACTAGACATTTTGAACATTTTAAAAACTTTCCACATGTTTTTATAATGTACTGGGATGGTTAGGAAACCGTCATTAGAACATTAATATAATGTGATGGAATGTTCATATAATTAATTATTAATTAATAATTATTGTTATTAATAATTATTAATAACTTTCTGAGAATGTTAATTTAATACAGATTGATCTCAAAACATTTAAAAAAATGTTATTATAATCATGCAGCTGTATGGGCATCCACTGCATAAAAACCTATGCCAGAGTAATTGATGGTTCATTCCACTGTGGTGACCCCTGACAAGTCACGTACTAAAGGATAGTGAGTGAGGGAGGAATTATTATAATCTAAAAACAATGTTAAATAATGTTAATGCCTCATTTATAAAACTGGATGTTTTGAACATTCTAAAAACATGCCAAAAATAACTAAAGCTCCAGTCAGAATTGTCACTATTTCAGCACAATGTCCTTGACGTCGTGTGTCGTGGGGATTTGTAAACGACAAATGGGCATCGATTGGTGACACAAGATTCAATAATTTCTTCTCATGTAATGTGGCACAGTTCACAACAACTGATGCAATGTCTGCGACACCTCACGACACCATCGCAGAAAGTCTAGCATGTTTAATTTTTTTCTCATTATTCATGACGAGTTCCATCACGTGGGTGACACTGTGCAATAGGAGCACATCATTTTCTTAGTTATATCAGTGGGTGCTGCCCTTAATTCACTGTTAGGTAATCAAAAAACAGGCTGCATATTTACTTGTGGATGGGTCACGGATGAAAAAGAATTTCAGTGCAGCGAATACTTCGCAAAAGCATCTTCGGCTTTTTTAAATTTGTCATCAATAGTGAAAGCAGTTTAATATAGGCTTCTCTGAAACTGAATATTTCCTTTTAATTTTATTTAGTTAATTTTAATTAATCTCACGGCAATTTGTGTTTTGGCTCATATAACGGACTTGTTTTGAAGCGGATCACCTCAAATGTTATTTGTTATTCTTTTTTATAGACAACTGACCAACAGAAGATACATTAAAAATAGGTTTAAAGTTATTACAAACTAAATTAATTTCAAAAAGAATTTTTTTCCAAGAAAAATATACAAATTATATTTTTGTTTGTGCCCCCCCACTACTCAAATATCAGCTGGATGATTTGTTTTGCTCTGGGAAAAATAAGAATATAATAAATGCTTCACTATGATTGTATCACAAATCTCAGTTGCTATTTTTTTTATGTGTCACTATTTTAAAGATTATGTCTTGAGCATCTGATTTTTCTCTGCTGCTGCATACAGTATGTGCTTTTATTTCTCCATTTCACACGCGGCAAGTTTAGGCGAGGGAATAATTAATAAACAACCCTGGCAGGAAAATTTTTGAGAAAATATCTTAACATAAAAAGGAATCGTAAGTTTGATCCTATCCATGTCATAACGAATGCTCTTAAATAATGTAGTTATTTGTCAGCAAGCATCAGTGGTTATTGAGATTAAAATAAGATAAAAAAAATGTAAATTGAGATAAGAAATATTGTTATAGCAACACATGTGACTGCTTTAGGAAATAATGCTCCCTGTAGATCATGTCATGGATTACTGATCGTGATGGATTGTGTAGTCTTGCACATTTGTTATTGTTACCCATGACAGGTCAAGATTTTATCAAGAAAAAAATTGCATAATCTGACATTCGAAACCGGCAATAAAAATCGTGTGATCTGATTGGGGCCTTAATTGGAATGTTAAGGGGACGTTTTTAGAACCTAAAATAAGAGTCACTGTCAAGCACAAAAAACTTAAGAACATACCTTTATCAATGTAAATAATGCAGCACTTCTCTGTGTTTGGTTGCATTGTAAAAAATTGTATCACCTGTGGTCAAACTGATGATGAGTTTGGCTTCTTAATTTGCCAAATTTTATATTCAGTTTCAGCGTGTTGAACTCTCTCAGCCACCATATAAAAAGACCTTATTTTCTACCTGCTATTACCACTTATCAATCACAAGTGTTTGCCATAATTGAAACAGTTAACTGATGAAAATGCATCCTATCCAAAAAATCTAGAAGTAACTTAGTATATCAAATGTACATGAGCAAGAATAAAATCTAAGAGTTTTGGCAAATGTTACAGCACGCAAGTGTTATGCAAGTGATATGAACCACTTTTAGTAGTGTTTTTGTGCTTTTTTTTCTTAAAGGAATGAGCTTCTTCAAGTTTGATCTGTGTCATGTGAGGCTGTGCTTTTGTGTGTGATCATAAGACTTGGAGGTGATTAGTGCTGAGCTGATTACTTTTTTTATACAAGTCAAATTTCTGCAATGGACATTAGTGCAATTGTACTACATTTATATGTGGCGTTTGTTTAAATGAGCTGACATGGGTATGTTTAAAAAACAGTAAATAGTATTTTATAATGTGTTTTTATATTAGGATAATGTGTTTTTTGACATGCAAATATAAAAACGTTGATGTAAGAATTAGCCAAGTTAGATAATATTAATATAGAAAAGAATGAGAGGCCTTGCGGAAAGAGATGACTGAAATTTCCAGACGTAAGGAAATCTTGCAATGTTGAGAACTTTTTTGTTCTTACTGTTTATATGTTCTCTTCCAAACATGTGTCTGCTTTTTCCACTGTTTTCATCTGCTTGATCCAAGTCATACCCTTTACGTTCTCTCTCTTCGTCTTTCGCCACCTTTCATATGATTTTTAATGGTCCGTGTTGATGCTCTGGTGCTGTGCTACAATATAAATGTAGAAGTTATTGTCTATCACCAGACATATATGAGCTGTGACTTCAACATAGTTAAAGCTCCCCCTCCATAAATAGTTTTGACAACATCTCCATAAAGACTCTTTTACAAGCCTTAATAACTTCACAATTAAGCATTACTCTGTCCTCCTTAACAGAGCGGTTAGAGATAAAAGACAACTCTCAGATTCCAAAGCAGCCACGGCCAGTCTCATCTCCAGGACCGCAGGCTGTTTGATACATTTTTTTCCCCCGAATTATTAGGGCTTATATATATATATATATATATATATATATATATATATATATATATATATATATATATATATATATATATATATATATATATATATATATATTCGGGCTGTAAAAATGGCAAGTAAGATAAGCTTGTGTTTTTTAACTCCGTGTCTGATGCCTTGGCCAAGTCAAGTTAGCAAAGAATGTGGGGCGGTCCGCATTGTTTCTGGCTTTTTAAATATAGCTTTATGTTATTGTGTTCTCTTTTTGCTTGTTTGTATTCCTCTTGGGAAAAACAGCTTAGTCTAGAGTTATTGTTTGGTTTTGCTTTGCTTTCATTTTTTTATTTTTTAAAAATATGTGACTATAGTGGAGACACTAATGAATATTTTTGCAGTATTTTTCATGTTTAATTATGTGTTGTCAGCATAATAGTGCTGTGATGTCACATTTTTTTTGTCAATATATTGCTGCAATACTTTTAGATCTACTGATCTGCTGTTTTAAAAAGGTCCCGTATGTAAGCATTAGTTGATGCTATGGTTCATACTCCAGTGTTTCCTTTAGGAGTTTTTCCTGCTGTGGTGGCAGGCCATTTACACCGATCTTCCAACTACCTATGGTGTTATTTCAATGACAAATGTCGCGAGCACAGTAGAGCTGCACAATTAATCGTTAAAAGATCGCAATCTCGATTCGACCCCTAGACAATCTTAATCCAGCATTTCTATGATTCTACCAATCATATTTTCAGGTTCAGGAGAGAAGAAAAGGCGGCTGCACGAGTCTTTTCATTGTTTCACATACGTTGCTCAGTGACATTGACACCTCCAAATGATGTTGAATGAGTCACATACTGTATTTATAAGGTATAATTCACCTAAAAATGTCATTTTTGTCTTCATATTATGATGTTTTTGCGGCCAGGAGATCATCACACTTGAAGTGAGCTGCTGACCGTGAGCTGTTATCACAGAGAGGGCGCGCGCGTGCTCTACTTTAGTGAACAGAACCTGCATATGTTGCGAGTAACAGGTTATACAGTTGTAAATAATATTCTGTTTGTGGCACAGAGTGATTATTTGGGAGCCGCGTGCGAAGTATGAACAAGCACTTTGCTGTCAAAATGAAATCGAAAGTGTGCACTTCATTTAAATGATCATATCGCATTTTAGAGTTATGATTACGACAAGCATTTGATATGTTTTTTCTTTCATAGCGGACCCACAGTTGTGCATGAAAATAAACGTTTACAATGTCAGTATAACTATTCTAGCCTATATAATGTTGAATATAATCTAATAATGTCAAATATCTGATTTTACCAGTGAATAAATTTGTCTAATATGACAGATCGCAAGCATATATCTCAAACATAATAATTCAACATTATAATTTTTTTAAGTAAAATAGATTTATTTATAAAAACCACTAGACCTACACATAATATTATTATCGATGTTTGTTTTTACCATACCTTTATTTTACATATACAGAATCGTGAGAAAATCGTGATCTTTATTTTAAGCAAAAAAAAAAAAAAATCGCGATTCTTATTTTAGCCTGAATCGTGCAGCTCTAGAGCACAGTATTAAAAATCAGGAGCACATTCATGCAATATGAACATGCTAATCTCGTGCCGATTTCCTCTGTCCTTGCACAAGACTTTTCACGCCCCCAAATATACGCTGCTTAAGTCTATATAACAAGTATTTCTCCAACATTTGTTAGATTTGCTTAGAATATTAATGTCTCCAATAGACCTACAAAAGGGCATTGATGCGTCCTGAAGTAAAGTTAAACAGCTATAAACTTCAGCAAGAAAAAAGTCATTGTATGTAGAACCATAGACCTTTATTTATAAATTAACTATAATTATGGAAACTAAGTTCATCATAACCTAAAGCTACGTCATGTTTGTTTGTCTCACGCATTTGCAACCCTGTCAGTCAGTGAGTTAGCATGAAAAAAAAATAACAGCAACAACTGAAGGTTTGTATGAGAAACTCTAATGTAGCCGTAGTGGGAATGAATTTTGGTGTGGCATCCCACCATGGAAGAATGAACATAGCTGAAACCATGCACTCTAAAAAAAGCTTTTGATGTTCTTCTGTATAGAACTCTGCAGCTTCTACAATTAGCCAATAGAAATATTTACCAAACAAGTATTCTATGCATGTAAAAATGTTTCTTTTTTTCCCCAACAAACTCAACAAACATTAATATCTAGTCAATCTATATGGTTTTTCCTTTTTATGATTTTTTATTTTTTTAAGGACAGCAGTATCTCCAGCGGAAAAGGTATCCAAAGTTGCCACTCAAAAAAATCTGTTTTTGAAATAAATGAAGACAGCAGAAGTCAATAAATAATGCCTGACATATTCACTGTTCCAAAATATTATAAATGTTTCTTAAAATAAAATATATTGAGTTTAAAAGGGAAAATGTTTTTGTTTTTTTTACCCAGACATTTAAAAAGAATATATTTTAGAGCAGTATTTACTATACCACGAAATCGTGAAACCATACTTTTATCCAAGGTTATGATACCATCAGATTCTTATACCAGCCCGTGCCTAGAGAGCACTGGTTATTCACTCCCAACACCTACAATCAGTGCCTGGACTCGAACCTGCAACCTCCAACTCTCTGACCATTAGACCATTTTTACATCATTTGTTATCCTTTGTTTATAAGAATGCTTTACACTCAGAAAAGGAGGTTTGCTGTTTGTTCAAACTACACTGTAAACAATTATATGGACAGTTAGTCCTGACAGCATATGATTTTAGTTCATTGTAACTTATTAAAATATGTTAATCATGTTGTAACTTAATTATATAAGGTATGCAAGTAGTTCTAAGTTGGTTTAACATAATACAAGATCAATGGACTCATGAGGTTAATTTAATTCAGCTTAAAAATTTGAAATGTGACCCGCATGGCACTGAAAAAGCAACAGACATAAATAAACCAACAATTAAAAAGCAGGGCCAAGAGTAGAACAATAATGGAACTGAACTAGACCTGAAAATGAGCTTGTGATTAGTGGTTACTGCATACTTTGTAAAATAACCTTTAGCTTTCATTGATTGAGTTGTTTGCTTGCTCAGTCTATCATCAGTTTTTATGTGTGGTGGCCAAACCGAAGACTGAGGTATGATTTTGGAGAAGAAAGAAATTGGATCAAATAAAGGTTTTAAGTTTTAACATTGCTTTCATCATTGCCTGCATCCAAATGTACTGGTAAAGATCCAGAGGTATGCGGAATGAAATGCTAAGTGAGAGTAAATCATACACCCATACATTATGGTCTGCCAGTATACATGGGGCCTATATAAACCTGCTCATTAAGTTGTAATCCTGCTTTCTGGTCCAGTTTAGTCCTGTTGTGTAGAGTGGCTGGAACCTCTGTGCTCTCGTCCAAAATGAACTTGGCATCAGGCATGAGTAGATGTCTGTTCCAAGAAAAAGAGATTTTGGACCGAGGATGAACTTGAGCCCTGAAAGGTACAGGAGGCTGGAAGTGGACAGGCTCTGATCCAATTTGTTGTGACTCTGAAGTCTCAGATCTCTGAAGAGAGTCTCACCGCTGCTGGCCTCTTCATCTGACCTGGGTCAGGAGACATTTGCAGCTTTCAAGAAGGTCATTCAGGAAACTATGCTGAGCAAATGAAACGGGAAAATGAAAATAAACTTTAAATATAGAATAAAATATTAGCAAGAGGGAAATTAAATTAAACGTCAAAAAATGTGAAGCTGAAATTAAATAATCTGCTTTATAAGTGGTGTTACAGTTATAACACTTAGTTCTATTACTGTAGCTTTTGGATTCATAACTGTATAAATAACCACAGATCTATGGAGCTAATAATATGCCAAAGCAATCTGAATTTGAATTGTGTTAACTTGAATTATTGACAATTGTAATTTAATAAATCTTAATTTTTATATGTCGTTAAAAATTGTTTTGAATTTGAATAAATTTTTTTGAATTTCTTGAATTTCTGAATTTTAATTCATTTTATGTATAAGCTAAATTATTTAAACATTTATATTTAGCATAAATGAACATTTTATTTCATTTAAATTATGCTTTGTTTTTCCTCATTAAATTAGCTGAATCAGAATTTCTAGAAAAGAGCTGATGACCATATATTTCAAGAGGAAGTGGTTTTCCTGTCTAGGTTACTTATGTGTAAAATGTGCTGACAACATCCCAAAAATGTCATCTAATGTCACCGCCATCCCAGCAGAGTTTTCAGTTACTGGTTTTGAGTTCTTCATACTGTTCTGACCTTGTGTGACTCTTTCCCTGACACTGCAGACAACAGCACAGACGTGCCTCTGCCTGAACTACTAGTAACAGTCGGGAGGCCTTTCCTCTGTTTGTATCCAAGTTTCAGATGTTTTATCTGATAGCGGGATTACGCCAGGCACATCTGAGTGAATGGATTCACTTGACTTGTGTTTGCATGCTGTCTCTCTTGTGGACTCTTGGCAGGAAAAAGTCATTCTGCAAAAAAAAAGTTTCCAGGATGGCGTAGTAACATTTGCATCTCAGAGCAGATGGACGGTGTGTCTTTGGCTCAGGCTGTGTAAATGTATATTGTAAATGTGTGTGGGTGGATGGCACTACATGAATGAAGTGGTTACATTTTGTGGTTCAGCTTAACATAAGGCAAAATCCCATTTGTTTTCTCCATAGAGAAGCTGACTGGAGAAAATATGAACATGGGTTATGAACTTCTAATCTAAAGAACCCATGGTAAACAACTCAAGAGCTGGAAATAGATTAGAGTGGTTTTTAAATAGATTGAATGGATTAAAGTGGTCAATTTGATGGGCATTCAATATGTACAGTAAGGGAGTGTGGACATGACTAAATCAATGACATGGTTGCATTTTGTTGTTGAGCTTAATAAACTGCAAATCTAAATTGTTTTCATAATAGACAAGTTCATTCATTCATTTTCTTGTCGGCTTAGTCCCTTTATTAATCCGGGGTCGCCACAGCAGAATGAACCACCAACTTATCCTGCAGGTTTTTACGCAGCGGATGCCCTTCCAGCCGCAACCCATCTCTGGGAAACATCCACACACTCATACACTACAGATACATTTAGCCTACCCAATTCACCTGTACCGCATGTCTTTGGACTGTGGGGGAAACCAGAGCACCCGGAGGAAACCCACGTGAGGGCAGGGAGAACATGCAAACTTCACACAGAAACGCCAACTGAGCAGAGGTTCGAACCAGCGACCCAGCGACCTTCTTGCTGTGAGGCGACAGCACTACCTACTGCGCCACTGCCTCGTCCCTAATAGACAAGTTGACTGAAGAAATGAAGTACATGCTTCATGAACATGAAACCAATGTTTAAATCCGAAGAACCCATAATAAGCCACTTATGAACCCAGAACAGTAATAAAACAAGTGGTGTTTGCTGAATCCGGGGGCTGTAAAAAAAAAACCCAGTGAAGAGCCTTTATTTTCCAGTGTCTGTAGGGAGCTTCGGTTCATCCAAGAAAAGTAAAAGTCCAGTTCATTGAAAACAATAGGAGCTTTCACATCACTGAGGGAAGCGACTCGAGGCTCAAGTTCAATAATTTTGAGGTATTTTTAGTTGACCTTTGCTTGTTTTTCATTTTGACATTTGCTTATCCGTAATTTGGACCTGCTTTAGCAACACTAGTTCTTTATGCTGCATGTGCAGAGGAATGTAGCATTTCAAAAATAATGTGGGGAAACAGGCCTGTTGTGAATAATACATAATGATTGTTAGACAAAGAGAGATGACATGAGAAATGACAAGGTGAGTCAATGTTGAGTTGGTGAAATTAGGAAGGAAAATATGAGAGGAGGAAGAGTTAAATAAGTGCTTGAAAGTGTAGTACACTTCCCAAAAGTCAAAATGTTGGTATTTGCACATCCTCATGTCAAAACCATGTTTTTTTTCTATGGAACATAAAAGTGTCTGAAGGGATCTGTTAGATTTGTGAATGAAGGTTCTCAATGCTGTATTTATTTTTATCTATGCAGTCTTCTTCTCTTTTTGGCTGTTTTCTTTAAGGGTCACAACATCGAATCATCTGCATCCAAGTGTCTCTATCCCATCGTCTTCCCTCACACCCACTGACCTCCTGTTCTCACTTAGCACATCCATGTGTATCTTCTCTTTGCCACCTTCCCGGCGGCTCCATTCCCAACATCCTCCAGCCGATATTTTTTACAACCCGTTCTTAGTAAATGTCCAAACCATCTCAGTCTTGCCTCTCTAACTTTCATCTTGAAACAGTCAACATAAGCTGTCCCTCTAATGGGCTCATTCCTAATCTTGTCCAACTCTCTGTCTCCTGTTTCTTCTTCAGTGCCACTGTCTCTAAACTACTACATACTGTAGTAGATGGTCTCACCGCTGTCTTGTACACCTTCCCCTTAGTACTCCTGACAATTTTTTCCACCCATTTCAACCTGCCTGTACTCTCTTCTTCACTTGTTTACCAAACTCACTATTACTCTGGACTGTTGACCCTAAGTATTCAGAATTTAGGGATATCTGCAAACATCATTGTTTAAGGGGATTCCTGTCTGACCTTCTTTGTCAACTGCCTCATCATTCAATACAAAAAAGAACTCTTTACCTTTACGTTATACACAGTAAAACCGTAATTACAATTACAGAACAATGTTATTTCAGTTCTAATAGAAAAAATATTTTCTATTGATCACATGGTCCTTCGGCAGCCATCAAGTATCCTGATTTGGTCCTCAAACTATTTTATTATTATTATTATTATTATTATTATTATTATTATTATTATTATAAAAACAGTTGCGCTGTGTACTGTAGAAGTTTTTGTGCAATCTTTGGTAAAAACGCCACTCTATCACTTTCGTTCTGTATTGTAAATGTATCTTTGCTGAATCATTTGCTGAATAAAAGTATTTTAAAGTATTCAAAGTGTTAACACTGGCTGCAAAATGTTTCTTTCTGAATGAAATTTTGTCAGATTAAATCGGCATTGACTGAAAAATGCTTATTTGTAATGTTACCAATATTGGTGTATAAGAAAAAAAAATACTTGCAGATAAATGATGGATTATTTACATGCTTTCTCCATTTCACATGTACGCTGCGGGACATTGATTGGTCCAAATATACTTTATGTAGATCTTACCATACAGTGAGATTATAGTTGCAATTTCTGTGAAGACTAAAATAATGAATTAATTTGTTTTGTGTCTTTTGAAGTGATTTGTAATGTAATGTGTAATTAATACTTATATATTGCATTTATCGTGTATGGCCATACTCCCAAAGTGATTCACAGTCATAGGGGGAGGTCTCTCCACACCACCACCAGTGTGCAGCGCCCACTTGGATGATGTGACTGCAGCCACGGGATAAAGGCGCCAGTGCGCTCACCACACACCAGCTATTGGTGTAGTGGAGAGACAGTGATAGAGCCAATTCAGTGTATGGGAATGATTGGGAGGCCATGATGGTAAGGGCAGACGGACCAGGCCAGGACACTGGGGTTACACCTCTGCTCTTTATGGGAAGTGCTATTGGATTTTTTTAATGACCACAGAGAGTCAGAACCTTAGTTTAACATCTCATTTAAAAGACGGCGCTCGCTTACATTATAGTGTCCCCTTCACTATACTGGGGTAGTAGGACTACAGGCTGAGCACCCCCTGTTGGCCTCACTAACAACACTTTCAACAGCAACCTAGTTTCCCTATGTGGTCTCGCATCCAGGTATAGACCAGACTCAGCCCTGCTTAGCTTTAGTAAATAACCGGTAATGGGCTGCAGGGTGATATGGCTGTGGATTTAAATAATTATTTAAGTAAGTATTTGTTAATTGTTTTCCTCCAGTGAGTTTCTGTGATGATCATTGAGTTACTGAACCAGATCCTTTTTTTTAGCTGCACTGTAAAAAATAAATCCGTAAAATTTACGGTAAAAAAACGGCAGCTTTGGTTGCCAGTACTTTACCGTTACAAACACGGCACTAACCGTAAAAGTAATTTCTCATTTTTACGGTAAACTACCATATTTTATTAATTTACAGAGTAATATGTCTGTATTTTGAATGACCAACATCTACACATCTTTTGTTACACAGTTAGACACGTTAGCACACCCACATGCAGGTGGTGATGAGGAAGTTACATAATGAGCCAATGCTCATCACAATCAACTTTTCCCACAAGCAGAAAAGAGTATCGGCATATTGAAGGTGCTCAGTGTCATTCACACAACTACTAAACCCCAGTATGGTAACACGCATAAAATTAAACTCATGAAATAAACATTGTTTATCAACATTATATGTAACATTATATGATTTGTACTGTAGCATTTTTACAGTTTTTTACCGTTAAAATTACGACCCTTTTTTACAGTGTGGTACTTTTTATTTATCAATTGAATCCAGTTCCCAGATCAACCGAAATGATTTGTTTACTCAATGAGTCACAGCAGTTCTCCAGTTAACAACTCAGACTTTTATTTAACATTGACGTCAATCTGTTTCTGAAACAAAGCTACTAGAAGTCACTTTGTCATCATGTTGGGGGGAGTTTGACAGCTGTGGTCGCTGTGAACTGTGATTCCATGACTAAGAGATTTTTCAAAATATGTAATTTTGTACTCTGAAAAAGAAAGTCATACTGGTTTGGAAGAAATGATGACATGAGCGCACAAAGATCACAAACTCATCGTTGTGTATCCCTCTAAACTTCATCTAAAAGAATTAAAAGTCATTCATGAAGGAACATCAGTAGTTCACAGGTAGATCAGAAAGGCAGAAATAGACAATTAGTCAGTGAAAGCGTCAGCTGTAGAGAGGGAAAGGGAGAGAGTGTGTATTTTTAAAAGACGGCTTGGGTGGAGTTCTGCGGCCTCTTGCCCTTCACCGTAACACCACTCCACTATTTATACCCAATGCCACCCAGCCCAAATAAGGGGGTTTGGATACATAGCATCTGAGTTTGATATGCTTTTGGGTAAATTCTTTTGCGTATCTGAGCCTAATGGTTGTGTGTGCGTGTGAGAGAGAGCATGCATATGTGAGTGTGTGTCGCAGTCTGTGTTGCTTAGCGCGTGTTTTTCACAAACCATTCCTGACATTCCTGGCAGTGGAGTACAGTCTGTTCAGTGTGTCCTCCCCCAGCACAAGTGTTTTCGGGGGAGAACGTGGCTGCTGAAACCGGAGCATTTTTTCAGCACAGCCACCGAACACAAATTCTGATACGAATGTCCGTCCTGGAGTATCTTTCCATCTCAGACAGCTCGGAAAAATGAGATGTTCAATGGAGAAGTGTTTCCAGTGCGGCTGTTTTGTGACTTCTGATCCGTAACCACAGCATAGCTTCCATGAAACATGTGAAGGTTTGCATTAGTCCACCGTGAACCTGACCGAACACTGTCAGAACTTTATTAGTGAATATGTCGGGCCCTGTGGCTTCAGCAATGTGGAAAACATAGATTGCATAATGCAGTCATAAAAATAGAAATTACTTTAAAACATTGAATGTGATGGAATTTGGCACATTTTGAAACCAATTTTTGAGATCAAAAGATGTGCTGTACAACTAATCCAGCAGTGATATGGACTTTTCTGTGTATAACTTTCAATGTATTTTTTTTTATATATTTGCAAATATTTCAGCATCCGTTGTTTCTCTCTGTCATGCACTGCAGCATATGCATGTGTCTAAGCTCAAGTCAGTCAGTGGGTGCTTTGAGCACAAAACTCCAGACAGCAGTGTATACGTCAGACAGTTTATCCAGGATGTACCACTGGATTGCGTCCTACTACAGTTGTTAAACGTGATATTGAATTAATCTTGACGACTCTTATGTCTTTTAAATCTATCAGGAAATGTGTCACAGCGTCAGTACACTAGTTCAATATTTCGTTTTCACGCTTACTTAGTAATTTTAGCGAAAACCTCTTGATGGGTTCTTGTTTGTTGCGCAACTTTTTTACTAATCAATTTTTTCGATGCTATTATAAGGTCCCGCAGAAAAAGTGATTGACAGGTGGTAATTTGTGTGTAACTTATGTTTATTTATTCATTTGATTATGGGTAAAACAAAGACGATGTGGGTCAGTAGGCTACAAATAATGAATTTGTTATCAATTAATGAATTATTTATAATTAATTAATTCACCACCACATCGTCCATCGCGCTATTTGATATTATTTGCAGAACTAATCTACCTTTTGGTATAAATAAAGTAGCCTAACAAGTTGTACAATATAATGTAGTTCTCAAAACAAAACAAAAAATTAAAAGAGATAAATTATTATAACATTAAAAACTACTTATTGTCTTTTTTTTCAAGTTTTATAAATTTGTTCTTAATGTATTTGCATAAGTTGTAAAATATTAATTGAGTTAAGTTTTTTAGTATATTATATAGGGCTGTGCGATTTAATTAAAATCTAATCAAAATCGCAATTTAAAACATTTTGATTAGCTAATCACGAGACTGCGATATGAAATATATATTATTTAACGTCCCCCACCCAGAGCAAATGCGTGACTGCCGTCTGTGTGTGACAGTCTTACTAGCCAATTGAGTGAGCACACTTTCGTTCTGCCTGATCAGAATTACTCAGCCGAACTATGTGGAACGCTCACAATAAAAAAATAAACAAACAGGAAAGCACAAACGAGTGCTATGATGGAATCTACTGCTTCAGAAGCGTGAATAGACTAATTAATATCAAAGAAAAACAGCACATCGGTATTATGGGAATATTTTGGTTTCAAAGTCACACACACCGAACAAAGCCAGATAATTTGTAAGAGCTGTCACAGAATTGTTGGCACAGCAAGAGAAGAACCAGTACCTAACAAACCACTACAGGCAGCTAAATGAGGAGCGTCTTGCTAAAAAGTCAACTAAAAGTATTGCCAGTGACACTCAATCTAGTAGGAAGCCAATTTCCAATTTTTTGGAAGCCAATTTCCAAGCCAGTTGGACGTCTAATTTTTGGAGTTGTTTGTTAATATAAGTTGAAATCTTTTAAGTTCTCTTTTTATAACTAACATTCACTGTATTTTAGCAGTAAGAAGCTACGATAGAGAATACTGAGCTGAAGTTTGACCACAAAATTAAATTGCAAATCAAATTTGTATTTCTATTATAAAAAGAAGTTTTAATTTCAGTATTGTCACGACAGAACAACAGCATGTACTACTGTGACAAAGATCACCTCAGGTAAAGATTATGTGCTTTATTCAGTGCTAAATGCTCCCATTGTGAGTTTAACTATCAATTTATTTGACATTTATTGCTTTTCTACTGAAAGCAACACCTCAGATCTTAAAAATAAAATAACTAGCAGACTGTTTGAAAATGAAATTCAGAACTGTGAATTCTAGTAGCCTGATGACAATGTTAATGCTTAATATGTATTAATTAGTTTAAAAGTCTTTAGTATTTCATTAGGAATGCAGTGGCTGGTATTTACAGTAATTGTTTCTGTCATGTCTCGTCGCTTTTGGCCAAATTGCTTGTCACTGTAATCTTGTAGCGTGTTGTTGTTAGGACATGGAGTTATATATTTCACAAATAATTACATAGTATCAGCACATTAAATTAAACATGCACTTGTGAAATGGAGAAGCACTGAAACAGTATTTTCTTTTCAAATTTCCTCCACTAATCTTGCTAGTATTTAACTTCCAAAACATTTTATGGTGTGTGCTATACATAAAACATGTAATTGTTGAATAAAACTGCTTCCAAAAACATAATGCAGAAAGCAGATGACCTAGACTGACCGGAAACTCCCATTTAAGTGGTTATATCTGCTCGGCCAGACGCTGATGCTCCATTGGGACGCCAGTTGGCATGAGAGGACAAGCAGGATTTGAAGCCTAGACGCTTCTCTTGAATTTTAAACCACCTCAAACATTCAAACATACAGGCATGAATGCACACTGCGCCATCCTGGGGCCTGGTAAACACCTTTGGCTTCTTAGCTGACTGTACACACATGCTGAGCCAAGCAGAATCCTCTATTGCAGGCCAAAGTGGTTTAAAGGGATATTTATGACATATTTATGTAAGTGAAAAGTGTATTTTGCACTTTATCCATCCATTTACTGTGCTTTTTTATTAGGAATAAAGAAAAGATGGCAAGGAGCTGAGTTTTAGATTTGTTGGATTTTAAAAATATATTTCTGATAGTATATAAATCAAATCATAAATGTGTGTGTGCATTTATTTTCAGTCTCATCACAATAATTCAGTACATGGTAAAGGAGCAGTTTCCATTACCACATGTTTCTGTAGAAACAAAGAAATTATTATTTCAACCTGTGATGGATGCTAACACGTTTTATCCTTCTCTTTCACACACCACAACCACCTTATTTTTCACTGTAATGTGACAAGCCCCATTTCCCTGATCCATGTTCCTGCACTGGATTTTCTCTCTCTCTGTCTGGTTATTTCTGTCTTCCTGTTTTTCTTCTCTCATGGGTTTTCAAGTACATCCTCCATTTTAGTCTCTTTTTGTACCTTAAGTCAAAACATGTTTGATATTATTTTATACACAATATTTGCACTCGGGCTGCACTATATTAAAAAATGATGGCATTGTGATATTGTGTTTTTCTGCGATTTAAATATTACTGTAAAAACAATTTCACAGGATGGCTTGAAAACTGCTATTTGGAAAGACTTTTATTATTTAGAATAAATGCAATGATTCTGTAGGGAAGTGAATCAAGCATAAAATCCAATAAACAAATTACAAGCAAATACAAAAAAAGCAAGATAAAGGTGAATTAACAGTGTTTTATGGTTTTAGGGCCAGTCAAATAATTTTCAGTTGGAGAATTTAAATAATCAAATGTAAAATAACATGCAAAAGTCTTTAATGTATAAATAATTCAACAAAATTATTCTTTATAAAGTTTAAAATGGTAAAATTTATTGTGCCTGAAAACTGTCAGGCCTTAAAAACATGTGCAAATGAATAACTTTCACTCTATTTTGATTAAACTCTGCAAAAAAAAAAACAATGTGTTCTGAACTGTTTTATGACAATATTTTATACACAATTTTAGCACTCGGGCTGCTCGATATTGAAAAAATATGACATTGTGATATTTTTCTGCGATAAATATTGCTGTATATAAAATTTCACAGATTGACTTTACAACTGTTATTTGGAAAGAATGTATTATTTAGAATGATTGCCATGATTTTGTAGGAAAGTGAATCATTCATAAAATGTAATAAACAAATTACAAGCAAATACAAAAAAGCAAAGATAAAAGTAAAATAAACAGTGTTTATGGTTCTTAGGGCAGTCAAATTATATTCAGGTAAAGATTTTGAATAATTAAATTTTAAATAACATTGCAAAAGTCTTTAATGTATGAATGATTCAACAAAATTATGCCTTATTAAAGTTAAAAATGATGAAATTCATTGCCAGGCCTTAAAACGTGCAAATGAAAAACCTTCATACTATTTTGGTTAAACTTTGCAATAACTACACAATGTGTTTTGAACTGTTTATCCTGGTCAACTATAATCATAACTCCCTGTTGTGATGTGACTATATTGGATGTAGGCATGGGCTAGTAAAAGTTTCCTGACGATTTGAGAACCTTGGATAACAATATAATGGTATTGTGATTACTGCTCTAAAATGTGTTCTTTTTAAATGTCTGAGTAAAAACGGTATAACAGAAAATGTTAGCAGTTTTAAAACCTTGACGTTTCCAAATTGCGGTAAACCTTGAAACCGGTTATCGTCCCATGCCTAATTGGATTTGCACATTTAGATATCGATGCTGAAACGGTAGTACGGTACATTGTGCAGCCCTAATTTGCACTGCTCTTATAAAGCCTAATAAAGGCTTTTACTCAAAAAGCTTTTTTTTTTTTTTAAAGCACACTACAATATATTATTACGATACCAGAGGAAGCTCCCTACATGATACCACCTAGTAGATTGTGATTAGCATTTTAACAGCAATTCAATCTTGAATTGAACTACAAAGGTAATGTTTACATTTGTAAACTGTGCTAACTGCATTCATCAGGGTTATTCAAAACCGAGGTGATTTCTCTTAAGTGCATATCTGTGTTCTTACAACTGTACAATTTTTGAAGATGTGTTAATGGTCAATTGTGTTGTTGCTTCTTGCAATCTTAAATGTCCAACATGTTTGATATGATCAGGGAAGCATCAAAGTCTCTGTAAGCATATTGAGAGATTTCATCTGTAATATGGATTTGATCTGTAATATCTGTTTATCGGGAGACAATGTAAGTCAAACATGACATCTTTCTTTCTATGATTTCTAGAAGGGGCGAAATCAAGGTTGAATTGAGTTGAAACTGTAGAGTGATCTTCACTAAAATTGATGAAAGCGAGCAATGTTAAAAAAAGAGTACAGTTATTCACTGAATTTTTTTTCTTTTCATCATAACATCCAGAATCAAAATCAATAAAATTCAGAAAAAGATATCATGGTTTTCATTAGACCTGTCATAATAATCATCATTTAGACTTATCGCACAATGCATGGACAGGACTTCAATCATTTTTTGGGGTGCATTATATATCCGCAATACATAAAAAACAATTCAACATTTTAGCTGATCGTGCAACATTGCTATCTCTATTGGAGGTGCAACATTGCTATCTCTATTGTCCGTGTTGGTTTGGTTAACCAAACCCGTGTTGGTTTGGTTAAAGAATACTATAGTATTTCCTATAAGATCTAGTAGCAGATATCGCAGCCTGTTTCTTTTTACTTCGCACTTTTTTTTTTTTAACATTTATTATTATTTTTTAGGATATGCATTTTCGCATTCAGATTCCAATGCCTCATCATTAAGTTGTTAAAATGACTATAATTTAACATTCTTAGAAATAAAATATTATGTGTTCTTTGGAAGAGCGTACTTGCATTGTGATGATGTTATATTGTTATTCTGGCATTACATGTGTGGCATTGCAATATATTTTGGTGCAATATATTGTAAAAACAAAAATAGATCTCGTGGCAGGCCTAGTTTCAATACTTATATTAAAACAAAAAAGAACAGAGAAAAACAGGTAATGTAATTTGTAATATTATTTCACAATAATGTGTTTTCTCATACTTCATAGTTGGGTTTTCATTTTAATTTCTCAAAATCAACATATGTTGTATTTGGTTTAAAACATCATGCTACTTTATGCACACTTTGTTTGCTGCATAATTTTCATTTGTGGGTCAAGATATTCTTTGAAATGCCTTAAAGGGACTTCTGCAATTCTCAGCAGTGCTAAAAGTCCTAATGAGACAATAGAAAGTGCTAGTAGTAAGCACTTTTTCCACGGATGATTTTGCATTTCTTATTAGCGGTGGTTTTAAATTTACTAAAATGGCCTGGTCAAGTTTTAGAAAGTAAAGATACCAAGAAGTGTTGCAATTATTTTTATAATAATCCCAGTGTATTGAAAACTGTTAATACTGTTTTTTTTTTCTTCTTCATTTGAGTGATGTACAACCACTTCATTATCTAGAAACACTCTGTTCCTCTTGGAGTAAGTTGAGTTTTTAACACTTGCATAATCTAATGACAATGGCAGTACAACAGTACGTTAAATTGATGAAAGTTCCCACTTTGCATTTGTTTCTCTCATTAGACATTTAGTTTGGATTAAAATGAATAGTACTAACATGTAACTTGACAATGCATGATGTTGTTAAGTAGCTAGACATTGTGGCATAATAAATGATTGCATTATAAACCTCAGTGTTTTTAGCAAACCAGAGGAGTCGTTTCTTAATTTCTTTTCCTCATTGCCTCTAATTAACTGCTTCCTCATTTCACTCGTTGACATTCATAGAAGCTGTTTTCCACACGCATAGAAATGTGTCCTTAACATTTTTTGCTCTATTTGGAGTTAGTCTGGTTTTTCCTAGAGAGAAATGTCAATTATTGTCATATAAAACAGGCCTGCCGCTCAAACCAGAACATCTGGAGCTGAGAGAAACGGTTCATTATTAATCAAAGACGTTTATTGCAGGTTTTTGGGTTTGCCACATGGATTTATGAAGTGTGGTATATTTATGTATTATAGTATACATACATTTTTTGAATATACACAGCTGTTGCCTTTTTTTTTCTTTTGTTTATGTGGTTTGGATCCCAAATTTACCTTTGGTTTCTTCATCATAGACAAGACTTTATTTCTGCTGAAGTCAAGCGGTTGCCACACAAATTTTGGTTTAATGCATACAGTACCTCTGTTTTCAAATAAAGTTATGCTTATGCCTTTGTTTAAATAACACTGTATTGAAAGACACATACCAAAACTGTACAAAACCTTGTAGAAACAGCTGTAAAGTGTGTATATTTTAGCTATAGAAATAATATGCGGAATACAAAGATATAAGATAAAGTTTGTTCTTATACACTACTGATCAAAAGTTTGGGTTCAGTAGGATTTAAAAAAAAAAAGTTTATCCTGCTCATCAAGGCTGCATTTATTTAATAAAAAATACAGGACAAATTGTAAAACAGTAAAATGTTATTGCACTTTAAAATAACTGTTTAAAAGTAGTTTAATTTAATTTAATAATACATTTCATTGATTTTAAAGATTAATTTTTAGCTTAAGATTAAGTCTTCAGAGTCAAAGGATCCTTCATATTAATTTATTATTATTATTATTATTATTATTATTAATGGTAATGGTAATACTAATAAAAGCAATAATGAAGGGAGTAATAAGTTCATTTAAAACTACATACAGTACACTGTAAAAAATTTGACCTTAAATTCACAGTAAATTACTGGCTAATAATTGCATTACTTTCACAGTAAATTACTGTATGTAAATTCACAGTAAATTATTGTGAGGTAGTTCACAGTAATTTACTGTGGTTTTGTCACATTAAATTATTGTGAAATTACAACCATATATTGTAAATTTACAGTAGATAATAAATCCGTTACTGTGATTTCACAGTACTATCTTGTAGAATTAACTATATTTTACTGTGAATTTGCAAAACGATTACTGTGATTTAGCAGTAGGTTGCAGTTTAAATACCTGATTTAACTGTAAAGTTACAGTTATATCCCGGATTACTGTAATTTAACAGTTTAGTTCTGTAAAATTTTAAAGCAATTTTAGGTCACACAAAAATGAAAATTCTATCTTGATTTACTCACCCTCAGGTTGTTCCAGCTCTGTTAAAAATGATTTTTTTTGTTAAACACAGGAATAAAAATACCAAATATTCCTCTTTGTGTCCAAGCAACCTGAGGATGCGTAAATGGCGACAGAATCTTCATTTTTGGGTGATCTGAGAAGATTCTAAAATCAAAATAAAAACAAACACACATACATTTTACAGATTTATTTAACAGCTTAATGACATCTGTGTAAACATTTCAGAAAACTTTCAAAAGGTGAAGGTGAAGCCTCAAAAAAATACTATAAGAACATATTAATAAAAAAATCTGACATCATATTTAGCATACATATAAAAAGCAGTGCTTCAGAGTGCGCTCTCTCTCTCTCATTTTATATATATATATATATATATAAACACATATATATATACATACATATATATACATGAGAGAGAGAGACAAAACTTCTTGCTAAATTAGGCAGTCGTCTATTCAAGGTCAATCATTTTCCTGATAATTTTACACACTTGCTGGTTGACGTGTCTTCTCTGCTTCTTTGACTTCGTCTGTCTTCCATCTCCAAACTGGTGCCCAAAAAGCACCTATAAGCAAAAGGGCAGACAAACAGTTAGCTTCATACAACACTACTGGGACACTACTGCTGCACTACAGAGCAAAATTACTGTTAGCTCAGTTTGAACATGATGACAATACTGTAACTCAGTCAAACTGCAATCATTTAAACAAAAACATCTGAAAAACATTTCCATCACAAACACACAATCAAGAACAGTCTAACAACAAATAGTGGTTTCAATGACCTAGGCAGAGCATTTTAAAACAGTTGATTTGATTTACACCTTCTGTTTACAGACTATAATCTAATGCTGGGTTCACACTTATTGCAAAGTTAACACATGCATCACAGCACATGCTCTTGAATACTAGCAGGATGTTTCTTGCATCAAGCTAATTTTTCATGATTTAAATATTAGGAAAATTTTGCAAAAAAAACTTGATTGAAGTGATACAGCACTTGTGTTGTATTCATTTCAATCAAGTTTTTTGCAAATATTCCAAATATTTTTCAACGTTTTTTGAGTTTTACTTAATTTGTGCTGCCCAGTAAAAATGTCCCACTATTTATGCATTTGCAATGACTTGCATGTAATCCACTCACCTGAATAGGTAACTTCACATATGGTATAACAGCCCCATCCTTTTAAAGACAGCTTCCCCTCTGGTCTCCAGCACAGACAAACAAATTGTGTCTGCAACACAGCCCTTTATAACAAGGGGACAAGAGGAGTCATGACTTGTGCTCCTATACATTCCTTGTTTAACCCCCCCCCCCCCAAAACAAGCCCTCAGTTACAATATTTATTGTTGACATTACCTTAAATTCCAGAGTGCAAAAGGCATCTTCAGCATACTTCAGTTTCAGACCAGATCCAAAGTCAGTTGTGAAACCCAGGTGAGGTCCCATGACCACTCGACCCTCCAAGGAATAAGACTAAAAGGGGGAAAGAAGGACTAAATTAGAGATGTTTGTGAATAATTAAATTTGTTGACATTTCATGCTCTGCCTATTAAAAACCAAGCAAACAAAAATACATGCCCAGTAAAATTGCTTATAAAAATAAAAACTATAGTTTAAAAAAATCTTTGTCTAATATTTACTACTACTGGAGGTACTGGTGGAACTTCTGGAAGAAGAAAAAGTTTGTACAAGAAACTGCTCACAACAAATCTGTGAAAAACCTGACATTTAAAAATCTAATAAAATGAGGAAGGCATCAACATTACCTTTAATAATCAAGCGATAGTTGATTGGTAGCATCAGTGTTTTAACATCAATGGCTGTGGCTGCAAAAACATATGAATATAATAAGAGTAGAATAAGACTCAATCTAACACACGCACACACACACACACACACACATACTCATATATTAGATTGTGATAATGAATTTATGTTACATTTGTGTGCTCAGAATTTACTCACCTCACACTTCAGTTATTATCAGGTACACCTGAACACCAAAAAATAAAATCTACAGTTAGTGACAATATACAATTAACTTAGTTCTCATTAATAAATGTTAGCACTGCATTAACACCAGTGAGAAATATACAATATGTACCGTGTTAGTGTTAGTTTAAAAGAATACAACTGAATTGTATTATAAGCCTCATTTAATAAAACAGTTAAGACTTGTTTCATAATGAGTTTAGTTTATTTAACTAACTTAACGTTAACGTTAGAGTGAACAAAATTAACGTACATGATGGTGACTAACGTAACCGTAACGTTAACTTAAGTGAAGGTCAGAGCTTACCTTAACTTTAGTCATTTCACCTTTACTTCAGTCTTGTACTGAAACAGAAAATGCAGTTAACAAGAAGTTAAAGAAAATTCCATTTCCTTTTTCAGGAACTAACGTTAACGTTATGCTAATACCTCAGAAAACACTACAATCACCATCTGGCGTCGTTAATTTCTTGCTTTAAAAAAAGGCGCGCTTAAACCCTGTACGTGCTAGTACAACTAAAGTACTCGGTAAATTCCTGTTAAAAGACATGCACTATGCAGAAATACACATACAACAATCATTTAACGGACAAAAGTCATATTTTAACACTTACCGAGGATGAATCCGTTGGGTGAAGAGACGACACAGGCGTTGTCTGTGGTGATGGCGCTTGTTTGCGTTCGAGTCGAGTCAGTTCTGTTCAATGAATCGGCTCCTTTAAGTGAACATTAAAGAGTCGAATTCGGCTCCTTTAAGTGAACAGTAAAGAGTCGAATTCGCCTGAAAACGATTCCGTTTTGTATAATATTGTAAGACGCAAACATATAATTCATTAATATTTCATCATATTGCTTGGTTCGTGTACTGCTTGTACACGAATTGCTTGTTCATGACTATGAGCTCATGAACACGTCTGATATCTGAATCTGATTCAATGTCACACGAGTCCTGAACCGAAGCAGTGCAAAAGTAATATATTGATTGAAATATAAAGTTAATTATTTTCTTCGCCATTCAAAATATTACATATCTCTGACTTCAACAATAAGAATAAAGTTCGTTTGGAGTGTATTGAGAATTATATTTTTTTCCTCCCAGGATTCATTTCGCACCAAGCTGCATCAAGCTGTAATGGTGGATGAGAAGGCACATAATATTATAAATATTGCTTGTAATATGTAATGAAATAAAGTTTTAACACTTTTTCATGCGAGAATGTAGTTCTTCAAAACTCAAATCTGTGGATTGCTAGTAAAGATTGTGTTTAATTTTAAGTGTGTTTTGCCGGTAGCGGAGATCTATGACCTCCAGGCGGTAACGGCGCTCTTTACTCATGTATCCGCCGAGAGGCGCCTGTCTTCAGGCTAGACATTGGGACAATTGCCCCGTCTTCGATGGCTCTATATGCGTCCGAAAATGAAGTTTTAACTGTTTTTCATGCTAGAATGTAGTTGTTTAAAACTCTAATCTGTGGTTTATTTATATAGATAAAAAAATAATAATTTATATATATATATATATATATATATATATATATATATATATATATATATATATATATATATATATATATATATATATATTTAATTCTGAGATTAGTGACCTCCAGGCGATGACAGGTGCCCAATACTCATGAAACCGTCTAAAGCAGACATTTACCCTGACATTGAAATAATTGTTGGCTGTTTAACAGTCTTTGGTTTCATTAATTAATTACTTTTTATTCCAGTTTATTATGTTTTGGCTAAGCACACAGTTGTTCATTAAATATTATTTCCTATTGTATGTTAACTGTATAAAATTAAATAAAGGTGCAGTACAACCAAAAAGATGTTGGTAACCAAATCGTTTTGGGGGCTATAACATTCTGTTATTATCTGTTAAAAGTTCATTTGTATTAATTTCTACGTTGAGTTAAAAAAAAGGTTTGAATTTCTATAACTAACGTGCAAAAGATATAGCCCTTTTCACAGTAATTTGCTGTAATCATGCTACCTGCCGTAATTTCACAATAAAATTATGAATACAACATATTACTGTGAATTTTTCAGTTAAATACTGTGAAGGGATACTAATGTAATTTACTGTGAAATATTACAGTAACTTGTTGTGAAAACCTGGAAATTTTTTACAGTGTAAGAATGCAGTTATTTAAAATATAAATAAATATTAAAAAATGTATCATTTTTTTTTACATTTTATAAATGTTGCCTTGAACAGAATCAATTTCTTTAAAATAAAAAACAAGAAAAAAAAAACTGACCTCAAACTTTTGACCGGTAGTGTATACAGTAACAAGATTGTAGAGTGTCTCTGATGTCAACAGTCTTTGACTTGGCCAGTTTGAGGATATCTACAGTATCAAAGGGGATATATTTTGTAGTTGTGCAATTTTCCATTGAAGCTCAAGAAGAGAGAAGTCTTTTTTTAGCTTCAGTTTCCAGAAGAATAGCCTCTATAAACATTAAAGCTCTGTTTGTTTTTTTCAGTGGACATCTTTTTATTTGTTCATAAAACGTCAGGTTTCATATCTGTATAGCACCAGCAATATCTCTGTTGTATCTCTTATAAATTGGCCATTGCAAACAAAGACATCAATCCCAGATGTTTCTCCTTTAGAGTTTCAGTACAAATCTGAACTTTTTCTCCAACTTGCCTCAAACCTGGCTCCAGAATATGCAAATATGTTACTCATATTTAAAGTCAGATATTTCAAGAGGAGCTAAAATATTTTATTCATAGGCACAACTATATAGTAAGTGCACTGTAGAAAAAAAAAAGTTACATTTACAAATGTACAGTAGCTGATGAGATTTAATGTAAAATACTTATAATTCTCTCATAATATAGTCTTATATGGCTATTACACAACTGTAATACACTGTCTTATAGCCTGGTTTGTTAATTTGTTGGATTGTTTTGCTTTTTTTCTTAAATTAATCCGCTCAATAGTTCGTTTCAATCGAGTTGAGACCACCTCATTCAGGCGATCTTGGAGTGATTGATTTGGCGCTGTTTCGAGTGTGATTGTGGTATTAAAGGGCACCTATGGTGAAAAATCTACTTTTCAAGCTGTTTGGACAGACGTATGTGTGTATATATAGTGTAAAGACCGTCATATTGGGGTGAAATAAACACAACCAGTCCTTTTTTTTCAGTTTAACAACATAAAAACGGTGGACCAAATGGAGAGGTTTTCAGACCGACCGCAACTTGACATAGGAGTGCGGTCCCCCCGCCCACCGAATTGATTCGCGTAGCATGTCCCTGTAGTCACGTGTATAATCATGTCAACAAGACCAGATGTGCGCAAAGCAACGGGGAATAAAAGGTCTGTTTAGTTCGCTAGGATCATCAATCATCATCAATTGTGATCAAGAGTAAGTCTCACATGTTTAAAATGTTTTAAAACAGTGCACGTGTGTAATGAAGTACAGCGATTTACTTCAGCTTTACTTCATCAGCACAGCCGCGTGTCAGAACAATTATAAAGGAAGACGCTTCAATCAGGGTTTGTGGACGTTAAATCAGGTTTATTTTGTACATTAATATAACAGATATCCATACAGCAGTGGAGATTAGCCTGTATCATGTCACATTTGCGTGCAAAAACCATGCAAAGCTAAGCGCGCTCTGTGTGTGTGTGTGTCTGCTGTGTTGTGTGCGCGCGTGTGTATCTGTGTTTGTGTGTGTGCGCACTTGTACTTTGTAACAATATTGCGTGTGACTCATCAATGTAACTGCACAACAAATACTCATTGGTAAAGTTCTTACTGTAGTGTTTCTCACAAACGCTATGTGAGACCTTCTTCCTTTTAATCTGTCTGTTGTCTGACGCAGCCGAGGGAGGAGATTAAGGCACGCAGAAAGGCACGTAGAAACAGTAGGCGGGGAGGACTCGCCTTAAAGTAGCAGTACGACAAAACAACCCCCTGGTGGAAAGATGTATAAAACAGTAAAAGGTATAATAAAAAATGTGATGGGTGTTTTGAGCTGAAACTTTGCATACACATTCTAGAGACGCAAAACACTTATATTAAATCTGAAGAAAGGGGTAACCCAGGTGCCCTTTAAAAAAAAGCCAGACAAACTGCTTTAACTGGGTTAACGAGACAAGTTCTGAACGAATGTCTAGGTGTGAAAGACTGTAGATTTGTAGACTGTATTTGCATGCAATTAACAAACAGTTGCAGCCAAATTAAAGATTAGTGACAAGGCAGCACTGGCCAGTAACCATCCTGCCTACTGTCCTGAGCGTCTCGCACACTGTAATTGTATTTATATATGATTTAATTGCTTTTGCAGTTCAATGCTTGTCAAAGAAAGATTGATGAGAAAACCGTCTAGAAGAAAGTGCATCCCATTTTTCATGTTTCCTGTTCTCATCCGCACATTTTAGATTTGGTCTGTTTGTTTTGGAGATGACACTCATAGTTTAGGGGATTTACGTAAATGTGCATCTGATTACATCTGATGGTCTGGAGAACATCCACTATGGAATATTCCATTTGTTACTAGCCTCATTTTATTCACTCATTGTGAGATATTTGCTGTTACAGAAATTAGCATGAAAACATGTGCTGCACATGTGCACTCTTTGTCATTCATAGCTGGAGAGGAGTGGTGTGTGTGTGTCTGTCTGTGTGTGTGTCTGTGTTTTCTGTAAGAGGGAGACAGTGAGAGAGAACGCACACTTCCTTTGCATATTTCCTGTTTACTCCTGTTGGCCTGTATTGGTGGCTCTCAATCAAACCAAGTGTTTTGTAGGTTATCCTAAAACTCAGTGACACAAGGTTTGGTTATGTGTAAGTTGTTTCGACAAGCACAATTTATAGTTTTGTATAATGTTATTTGGGTATGAGAGAGATTTGCATACACTCTAAATGCCAAGCCATACTGCAACATGCAATCATGTGTACATTCTGTTTTATGATGTTTGTATACTGTACACACATTAACCAGTGTGCTATAATTCTTTAAAGATTGCTTCTTATTTCTGGAATAAACCATGAAAGGTCTGCTTTGGTTATTGGAATCACTATAAACATTTCTGTCACGATAGCTCTGGAGAGATTTAGTATGTAATGCATATGTACTGTATATGGCATGTGTTTAGTCTTGTGACATATCTGCAATTCTGCTGCTTCTGCTGCTAATTTGATAATTGGTGCAGATTAAGTTAGTGATGGGCAATATTAAACAATAAACGATGAGCAATATTATATCAAATCGCGATAATATTTACGTCAGTAAATATGGACTTTTTAACTCTACATTGATCTTAGAGCCAATCACAGCAGAAATGTGCAACAATGTGAATCTATGTTGAAATTACATGTTTAAAATGTATTTATTTTGTCAAATTTATCGGCAGAAAATGTTTTGCCATTTATTAGACCCACTAATTTTTGTGTCCTCAGTCATTGTTGGGGTACTCTTTTTAAATCTGAAAGCATTAACAACTTATATTGAAATGTATATCATTATTGTTCAATATGGAAAATAATTATCAAGACTGCATTTTTGTCATATCACCCAGCCCTAGATTAGGTACTTTTCCAGTATGTTTATAGCCAGTATATTTACAAACATGCTGTCTGGGATCATAACAAACTGTATACATAATATCAGTTATTTTTATTTATTTCCATATATTTTATTTATATTCTTTTTATATGTGTATACTTTTAAAGGAACCCACCATTAATGTTAAATGTGTGTGCTTCTTGATATAATCAAATGCTCAACTGTAGTTTCATTCAGTTGAATAGTTGGAATGTGCCAGTTGCAGGAAAATTGCGCTGACAATGATTTGATTTTATGATCAATAGGATTTTACCAAACACACTGTTTAGACGAATGATTAAAGACAAAGCATCATCATCTGTTTATACGCCTGTATATAAACTGGACTCATAGGTCTGCCCTTTGAGCAACCAGAATGGAACCTCTTTGTGTTCCTTCTGTATTGTTCCCTTGCTGCAAGAACATTAAATCTTTTATAAAGAATCTTCCTGAGTCTTGGAATAATTTTTGATCCTGACAACTGTACATATAACCTCCACAGCAGATCTATACACAGGTGGAGCTGTGGTGAAGGAGGGTATCTGCAAACCTCTCAGCCTACATGCTTAGTGTTTCATGAATGAACTTTGTAGTTTTTGGGACGCACCCATCTAATTTCAGAGGAAAATATAGCTATTAAACATGTTGTGGATTTTTATTTTTATTTTTTCCAATTCATTCAAGCTAATTTGAAAAAAAAAAGTCACATTTTTAGACAAAGTAAACAATAAAGCCAGTTCCAAAACTTGACATTAACTGGGGCATGAACAGATTATATTATTAATTTGGCTTGCACTTTACTGTATTTTACCCAAGAAAGTACTGGTTAAATAAGGTTACCTACTACATGGATTAAAGATAGGTTTGGATGTAGGTTCAAGACTAGTGCACAGAAATTACCAGTTATAGTAAAAGTACATTGAAACGTGACAGTTCTAGTGAGAGTTCAACTTTATTCAAGTTTAGATCTGCACATCAGTAAAACAGTGTTATCCTCAAAGCATTGGAAAAAGGTGTAGCGCAACTGAAGAAAAAAAACAAAGAAAAGAAAACAAGTGGCTCACGACTCACTTAATTGGGCACATGCATTAAAAAAACTTTACAAAACAAACAAAATCTATTAAAAAGTGTTAAGAGAAATGAATCCTCATGCCTCACAGTTTTGTCAATGTCAAAACCTCAAAGTTTAGGCAAATCAGATCTTGTTTGAATATAGTAAGTAATGAGCTCATCATTTTAACTATTGTGCACAATCTGTGAATTTGTAAGCAGTCTAAATAACGTAAAACTCCTGTCCGCCAATTTAGAGTCTTGAAGTATTGGGTGTGAAGTGTTTTTTTTTTTTTTTTGTATTATTAGCTATTATACTTAATTATTTAGTATTATAAGCTAATATTTAGATATTAGTATTTCAAAGTTTTAGGGTATGTTGTTTAAATTCTTTAGTTTTTCTTTGTCTGAATTGCAAGCTTCTTCTGGATTATCAATTTAGTTTGTAGGATTTCCCCAACTGGAAATTGAATAAGTTTTCCCAAAACTGTTGCCTGGGGTCTTCCATACTATGTAACGTTTGACCCTCACTTAATGATCTCTTACGTAATGTGCAAACAACAATGTTTTGATACCCTGAACAGCAATTCAAAGTCTTTGAATATCTAGTGGTGTCTGGGCGGCATTAGGTGACTTTTCCCTCTATGAGTTTGTTTACATGATGTTGTTGAATTGAAAACATCTTCAAATCATATTCTGATCTAAAATAAGCCAACGAACAGAGCCTTTTCATTCATTCATTCATTTTCTTGTCGGCTTAGTCCCTTTATTAATCTGGGGTCGCCACAGCGGAATGAACCGCCAACTTATTCAGCAAGTTTTTACGCAGCGAATGCCCTTCCAGCTACAACCCATCTCTGGTAACAGAGCCTTTTCAGAGAACCATCATTTTAAGAGCTCCAGTATTTCTCCTTGATTTCTACTGAAGATGTATTTTAGAAGCATGAATTGCCTCCTCAGATATATAGATGTGTATATAGATAGATGTGTCAGTGAGATCACAGACTTCAGCTGAACTCTGTGTAACATCATATCTCGTCCTGTGCACAGTAAGCTACAGAGGACATAACTGTAATATGAAATACAGGCAACATTTCATATGTGCTAAATATATGTATCCCATGGTACACCTCACATCCTCTGAACCACAACTGACCATATTGTAAAAGGATTTGAATCATTTACAGTCTCTCCACAGGCCATTGCAAAAACAGGGTAGAAGATTCCCCATATGATGATAAATCTGTACTAGCAAAACCAATGTTTAACGCAATTGTGATTTGCATCATAGATGATAAACTCATAATTTCACACATAAATGAATACAGATGTGTCAGACACAGAAGTAGCTCTTTATAACAATCTTAAACATCCCATGCTAATAACAAATGATTAAGTTGAGTTGAGGCACTTACTAAGAGGGATTTTGGGCTATATGTGACCGAAATTCAAACCACCACCACATCAGTGAAGACTCGGTCATCATGTGTTGGAATTAAAATTATTCCAAGAATAGAAATGAAACATTACTGAAGAAATACAAAAGATTTCATTCTGGTAGCTCAAAGGGCAGTTCTTTGAGGTTAGTTTATATACAGGCATATAAAAAGATGATAAGGCATTGTCTTTAATCAATCGTCTAAACAGTGTGGTGGGTAAAGTCCTATTGATCATATACTCAACTCCTTGCAGGCTCAGTTTTTATGTAACTAGCACATTCTGACCATTCAACTGAATAGCAACTGCATTTGAGAGAGGATGCGTCTAAAAAAATATACATTTATAAGCTCTAACAGTATAAATATATAAATAGCATATAAATAAAAGGTATGGAAATTAACACAACAATTTCCATTTTTTTAAATAAGAGTGCAAAACATACAACATACAGTAAACCCAGAACACAAACAGCAATTGAACAGAAATTAAAACAACAGAAATGAGTGTAAGCAATGACAATCAGAATAATATTGGTAGTATTTAGCATTAATAAAAAAAAAAATAAATAAATAAATAAATAAAATAATAATAAAAATAATACAGAAGTTGGTGATGATGTTCTGTGGTCTCAGTAACAGTGGTATCAATAATTATGGTAAATAATGATAATGCTTATAATAAAAAATAGGTACAAGCAGCAATTATGCGGCCAAGCAGTTCAGAGGCAGAATGAGCAAAGCAGTACACAGGTCAAAAGCAACAAGGTTAGTAAGGAGCATTGGACAAAGTGAAACAATGAGTTTTTGAATACATTTGAAGTATGTAATGGCTTATGGACAAAATGGCTGACCTGGAAAAATTAGACATCATCCGACTCTGCATGCTCCACTGGATGTAAAGAGACCACTTTTTTGAATTTTGGAGAAAGGGTTGAGAAGTTATAATAATAAAGCCATATTTGTTAGACCACTTGGGGGCAGTTCAATTCAATTCAGCTTTATTTGTTTAGCGCTTTTACAATGTAGATTGTATCAAAGCAGCTTCACATAAATGGTCATAGTAGCTGGAACAGTGTAGTTCAGTTTTTAGTGTTTAAGTTCAGTTCAGTTCAGTGTGATTTAAAATCATTACTGAGAGTTCAAACACTGAAGAGCAAATTCATCGATGCGTAGCTCTACCAATCCTGAACCATGCGAGCCAGTGGCGACAGTGGAGAGTGAAAAAAAACTTCACCTGATAGGAGTGAAGAAAAAAAGTGTGCCGAAATGCTTCAGATTATATCAGACCATGGTTGTCACAACACACACCCAAGTTTGGCATGAATAGGTTTGTGTGTTACGAAGATATCGCCTCAAGTCTATTCTCGCAAATTCTATGTTAACTTTGTTCACAAGTTAAACAATAACGGAATTTTGATCATGTGATTCAATTTTGAATTCAAATGTGATAAATAGCCTAGGACGAGTTTGATAAAATAAGTTTTGCAAAAAAATCAAAATAGCAAAAAAATGGGCCAAGGAATGAGAGGAAAAAGAATTTGATTGTAGTCTATTCGTTTCAAATGTTCCAAAGAAAAACGTAAGTAAAACTTTGGAGTGGTGGCGCTGGAGTGTTGGCTTTTGAGACTTCATGTTTGCTCTGATTAATGTTGAAACTGTCCTCTATCATTGTGCCAAATTATACCACTTTCATGCATATGTTTATATGGGCTGCCATTCAAATCTGCCGAAAGTATTAAATAATAATAATAATAAGAACAACAACACCAATGGAAACAAAAGGTGCCTACACACCTGCGGTGCTTGGCCCCTAATAATGACACAAACCCTGAACATAACACATATATCCTCACTTTTTTATCACTAACCATGTTTTCCCCCCTCAATCTTTCCTTTCTTTTTTTCTATACTAATTTTCTAGCATTGTTACAGTGAGTCATGTCTGCTGTGTCCAGCTCTTCATCTTCAGGAGGTTGTCAACAAGTCTGTGTCACATGTTAAGTACTAGGAAATTGAGATTAATCACTGCCATCTTAGCAATCCTACCATTACATTTTCCTAGCAATCAGAAGCTATTTTTCAAATATGAAGCCATCTAAATTCCATCTAATTCTGGGTTCAACGCTGGGCTGAAAATATGCATTACACTAAAGTATGAACACCTACCCCAGTTGACCTGCAGGATCACATCACAGTTTCAAGTGTTGACAGGTTTACTTGATGTATGAATGGCCTCTTGATGTTTTTGCTGGTACTCCAGTGAGTTTCTGATGACGGCTCTGTTCAACATGCACAGATTCCAGCACATGTATGGCCAATTCCATATGCGTCTGTCATGCCTCCCAAAACTGTGGGAAACTGAAAAGTTGAGTAGAGATGTGCACCTGAACTTAACTGGAAGTGTTTAGGAAATGTCATCTAACATCTAACTGTTCTGGACTTGACATTTTATATGTTTTTCTCATCTTGCACATTTGATTCATCTCACTATCTCATTTACAGATGTGAATTTGGTTTGTCAGAGGAAGTCTACATCTGGAATTAGAGCTGCACGATTAATCGGAAAAAGATCGCGACCGCGTTTCGACCCTACACACGACCTTAATTCAGCTTTTCTATGATTCAGCTAAAAGCGAAAAGGCGGTTGCACAAGTCTTCACATTATTTTATAAACACTGCACAGCAACATGGACAACTCCAAATGTTGTTAAAAGTGTCACATACTTTATTTATAAGGTATAATTCACCCCAAAATTTCTGTCTTAATGTAATGATGTGTTCACGGCTGTGAAATCACGTATGAGTTGACTTACTGTTTGTTTACTATTTAGAGAACGCGTGAGTGCCTGCCAATGATCTCTACGTCAGCGAACAGATCCTGCATAGGCTTTGAATACCGGGTAATAAAGTTGTAAATAACGTTCAGATTTCTTGCACGGAGCAAGAGTCGGGAGTCGGGAGAGTGGGAGTCGTGTGGGAAGTATGATTTCCATGTAGGTTTTTTTCTCCTCAAAGTGATGGCAGCCATGATATAAGCCGCAATCATCAGGGAAAGTAAAACCAGCATGTGCATCATTTAAATGATCATATCGCATTTTAGAATTATGATTTCTAAACGTTTACTGGGTTAGTATAACTACTCTAGCCTATATAATGTTGAGTATAATGCAGGAGCATCTACAGAATTGTGAAAAAATCGTGATCTTGATTTTAAGAGAAATAGTGATTCTCATTTTAGCCAGAATCATACAGCCCTATCTGGAATCACAATTTACAAAGAGTAAAATGGCCAAATTCACAGTGTGGACTAATGGTTAGATAGTTGGACTTGAAACCCAAGGTTGCTAGTTTGATTCCCATTCTCTCTCCATCTTCGATACCAAGATAAAAAAAATTATCCTGACCAAGGCACCTAACCCCTAATTGCTTCCTGGGGCACTGGAAGCATTAGCTGCCCATTGCTCCATGTGTATGTTTACAATGTCTTTTTGTGTGTGCTCTCACTTTGTTACACTCTGCACTTCGATAAGTTAAAAGACTGGGCTGTTCTATTTGTTGTAGGGATTTCTCTTTAACTGATGATCTTATTTGGAGGGATAGTTACAGATTTAATTAATATGTGAAACACAAGACATTAAGACATTTCAATAAAACTTGATCATATTTGTCTGTTACTGATAATCCAGGTAAAAAAAAAAATTTCTAAGAAAAAAAAGATTACTAAGATCATCTACTAAGATTTTTTTAATCTAAATTAATTGAACTACTAAACTTTAATAATTTTTTTATGTTTTAACTAAGTATATATTTATTATGTGGGGAATGATCCCATTGAATATAATGTTTAAATCTTTCCACATCAGTGTGACACACACCTGCGTGGACAAACACCAAAAAATATTCACAAAATGTAACCCCTCGAATATTTGATTTGATGAAAATTTGATCATAAAATATATCAAGGGACAACAGAGCCTCTGCCGAAAAAACTAAACAAAATGCAAAAAAGAAAAAAAAAAGAAAATCGCATTTAGTTAAAGGACATGTCCAGATCTTATTCTAAATGCTGAGTAGACTGAACGCGGAGTAGATTGAAGCCATCAACAAATAACACTTACTACTTTATGTGTTTGTTAGTTGATTATGTAACTGTAACATTATCATAGTCTTTATTTATGGGTTGTTCAATGTTTGACAATCATGCTTGCGTTTATGCAATGTTTTCCTTACTAATTGGCTTGCTTTAGGACCTGAATTCACTACTTTTTTAAAATAGTTCCTCCTTCCACATAACTTTGAACGGATTCTTGAAACATCTGCCAATTCCAGTAAAGCATTGTGCCATACATTGCAGAACACAGCAGTGGAGTGTAAGGGGTTACGGGAAGTTTGAACAGTAGTAAACTTGAGGTCAATGGATAAATTACTACACCATTGTGTCTTGAGTGAAGCACTTGTGGAAGTGTCACTGCATGAGTGGCAGTGCATTGTAAACTGTGGGTGCATTGACCATAAGGAGATGTTATTTAAAGTCAAATTTAAAGGCATAAACACCACACCCTCCCTTTTACTGTCAGCCAACTTGCTGAAATGAAAATACCTCAATGTTAAGAATCCAACTTGGTGTGTCGTTGCTTATTAAAGACCCTCCGGCTTTTACTTTCACCATATGTCTCAATTTTACCACTGCTTTTCTTCTTAACCTTGTTGTTTATGGATGTCACAAGCTTGTTTTGTGCATCTCAATACTCTGAAGACTAAGAAAGTAGCACTGGTAAAAGTAACTGTGGTCTATGGGGATGGATCAGTTTCATTCAGTCAAAGAAACTTACAACTGTTGGCAGTCAGTATACTCCACAGCTTACTCAAATCCCATGGTCATTTCCTTCAGTTTTTACTTGGTAAGCCATGTGCATAAGTACACTAGCATGTGTGTTGGTCATTTGTGTTAATGTCATTGAGTCTCTTGTCGGAGTTCATTATGGTTTTATTCATTGAGGTTTATTTTATTAAACTTAAGCTGCTTGTAAACCAGCGTCTTACTAATTATGCTTGTTTTCTGCCTATATATATCAGCTATAAACAATCGTATATCTATGTCAAAGGTCATATTCAAGTGGACTCTTTTTAAGCAGCCTCTTCCTGGTTCATCCCAGGTGCTCAGATGCGCTTGGCTGACCCCAGAGAAGAGGACTGTGTGGGCAGCAGTGATGAGAAAAGCACATGAACGTGTTTGAATTTGATGACTTACTACAAATGTTGCTATTCTGCAAAGTCATAAAAACAGCAAACGTCTGATTTAGAGCAAATCTGCAGAAGAACTCTGAATGGGATCTCCCTTTAGATGGTTTATTTAGCATATTTCCTGTCACTAAGAGCAGGCAAAACCGTTTCAAGCTGCAATTCAACACTGCTTTCTCAGGGGTTCAGAGCAGTTTATCTTTTCGAATGGCACCTCTGGGGATGTCTGTGAAAAGGAAGTCCACGTTAAAAACTTAATTTGTTTTAAAGAGTGATATGAGCTAAAGTGTAGGCTTGCAGTTTGCTGTGTATGGTGTTTTTGTAGAGCAAATCTCACTAATCAAAATTATTCTTTGATCAATACATACTAGATAAATACAAACTTTAGGTTAGGGCTGGGTGATAAAATCGATATCAGTATTTATTGATAGAACAACATTGTCAATAACGATAAATTTTTTTAAAATTAAAATGTGGCTGCTGAGCGCGCGCCTTGGAAGGAAGGCTTAGGTAAGTTTGATAAGTTTAGGTTAGTGTAAGTTTGTCATTTCCAATGGAGGTTCGCAACTTGTACAAGTGGCGCTCACGTAATGCGCGTACATTGTCCAGGTACACCTAGTTGAAAAACATCAGAATTTTTTACGAATGCCATGAGTACAATGCGATTCATGCAGTTTGGACTTACCAATCAGCTTTACACTTGGTATGAAATATACAAATTTTAGTATTAACGGCAGAGTAATTACCCGAGTCAAACACAGCGCACCCAAACACTGCAGTGCTTTTTATTTTTTTCCATAAAATTGTATTTGAGCTGCAGCAATGGTTTTCTGTTTGTCATCCTCTGAAAAAAAGATTCATGGTCACCTGGACATGAGAGACACCAGGAAAGCGAGAGCACAGAGCCCATTGTAAATAGTGAAGGAATCCACATCTTCCGGTCAGAATAACAATACTCGTGAAAATGAGTGTTGTGGCTAGCAGCAGTGAGGAGATTATTAAAAAAAAAAAAAAAAAAAGGATGTCGGGATGTCGCCAGAGTGGCTTTTTGGTTCCTTTTCTTGTGCATCCCAGCCCCCAGCTCCCCATCTGAAAGATTATTTAGCATAGATGTTAATAGTTATTCAACTTCACAATTTGTAATGTTGCAGTTTGTATTTGAATAATAATGGTTACTTCCTTTACTTGAAAGCTCAGATTTGTTTATCATAATTAGTTTCGTTTACAGAGGGGTAGGTATGATATGATATAGATTGTTGTGTCTGACACTAATCGGTCAGCTTGTATTTTGTTTATATATATAATTTTTTTCTGATTTCATTATTTGCATGTGCATTGGTTTGTTTATTTTACACATTTCCTTTTTTCCTGTTGGCTTGAATCGGAGGTCACATGATTCTCCTCGATTAATTTTACCTGTGAGAGTTGGTGTAGACATGCATGGTGAGATCTCAATGCAGACACACGTTAAATGCTCCTGATTTTTCTACTGCTGGTTATCAGGCCAACATGGTATAGGAAATGTTGTTTGTATATTAGTTCATTTATTTGGATGTCCTTTTAATTATGTTGTGTTTGTGTGAAACATTTGGTTTGTTTGTTCATCTTTTTAGTTTTCACAGTGTTTAATAAATAAAACGCATGGACATCGGTATTTGGGAAGACTGAGTAAAATGTGCTTCAAATGACTTTTGAGATTGAATCAACAAACAGTGTTTCTTTTACAGAAAGAAACATAAATTGGATGATCAGGGAATGCATTTATTTACAGTACTTATTTTAAATATAAATTCTAGCAACATTTTGCTATATTTAGCAAATTTAGATTTCAGCTCAATTTTGTGACCTTAAACAGATCTTTACATTCCAAAAAGCTAAAAAGTAAATAAAAAAATAATAATTTGGGCTTTAAAATCTTACATTGACAGTTTTTGATATTCCTGGTCTAGTAGTAATTGGTGATTTGGTGTGGTTTATTTAGTTTAGTATGAGAAGTATTTCAGGTCAGGAGAGGCAACAGAGCTGCACATTTCCTGTAAGGCAAGGCCAGGGCTGGATCAGGTGGGCAGAGGTATGTAGTATGTACAGTATAGTCGATCCACAGGAAATAACGCACATGAAATCCAGATGCTCCTGGATTCTTTCTGACCCCTAACCACTTTCTCTTACCCTTAGTGGGATTTCTATAACTGGTGTAAGAAATTTAACCTCATTTTGAGGGACCCTTTTTGTTATAGTACTTGTTTGTTTAAACATGTCTGGAATAAGTATTTTCTGAAAAAAAAAAAACTTAGTGAATTTGACATCATGAGCTTGAATAAGACCCTTTTCTTTGTTATACAACATTTCCTTCTGAAGTTGTTCTGTGTTTGTATGTCTGTTTAACTTCCTCTTTTTTTAAAATACAATTGTTTGACATTTATCATGACAATGACTACAAAGAAGATACATGTGCAATAAAAACCATGTTTATTTTTATGCAACAGTCATCCTTATTTTTATGCAATTATATACATATATATATATATGTATATATATATATATATATATATATATATATATATATATATATATATATATATATATATATATATATATATGTATGTATGTATATATATATATATATATATGTATGTATGTATGTATGTATGTATGTATGTATGTATATATATGTATATATATATATATATATATATATATATATATATATATATATATATATATATATATATATATATATATATATATATATATATATATATATTGTGTATGTGTGCGTGTTCTTTGTATTCCTTACATTGTGGGGTCCCACATTCCTAGGTACACCAGTAAATGTTGGCCTTGTGGGTACTTTTTTGGTCCCCATGTGGAAAACAGCTCATAGAAAGAATATACAGTATACTCTGTACATTATAAACATCTGTGGGAAGTCCCCATAAAGATAAAGTGTGTGTTTGCATGCATGCGTGAAACCAGTCAGTTTTTATCAGTCTTAAAAGACTACAGTTTAAAGGGGATACATCACAGAAACATGTAAATTTCCTTTTAATTCGCTCACCCTTAGACAATCCAAGGTTTATGTAACTTATTTTCTTCAGTGGAACAATACAGAAGTTTTTAAGCTGAATTCATTGCTGATTCATAAAATCCAAGTCATTAGCTGCTGTCCTGATGGAGTATAAACAGTAGGCAAAGCTAAATAATGCCCAGAAGGGTTGTTTCCAGAAACTACACTAAACTATTTTATGTAGTTTAAATATGAAAGCCTGAAACTCTAGCTTTTTGTGACATAATGATGAATCAAACCCTCTCGAATAAATCACAAGAATTGAAAGAGCTCCTATTATGGGTTTTTGAAAATTACCTTCCATGCAATGTGTAACACAGCCCTAAGTGAAGTAAAATATCCAGCCGAGGTTTAAATCTGAAAGTTTAAATCTCAAGCCCTGCCCATTTGTTGTGCGCGCAGACTCGCACAGAAATTGAAACCCCCAGCCCCGACCACAACACTGTAGAAAGAAAACGAAGACAAACACTGTAGCAGATCCCAGTTGAATCAAGTCGTGTAGATGATCGAGCGAGCAAAAGTTAGTGTTATTTTCCCTTCTCAAAGATGAGGCTGTGAAGAGTCAGTGGTTGAAGTTTATTTTGGCAAAAATACCTCAGCACTATAGCCCCAGCCTTCTGCTGTGTTCCCATCATTTTTTTGATAAGGTGCTTCAACAATCTACACGTTTACAATGAGAGATTCATCGGCCGTTTGTTAAAGGAAGGAACAGAAAAGACTATTGATGTACAGTATGGGAATTTGTCAGAGCTTGACAGGAACCTTACAGTACACAGTTCATAAATCAGTTTCTTCCCCCATTTCACAAGTGTAAGTTACTTAAGTGCAATTAAAATGGTGCCTCCTTGTTTTCTCTAGCTTACAAATTCTGTATTTAATCATGTTTTGTTACTTGTAACTGCTTGTACTGTATCTGGTTAACTTTTTATATTCTCATATGGCGTCTAAAGCCACGTTGAAAACGTGATGCCTGCTGCTTTGTTTACGGGTTTAAATCCATTTGTGAGCTCGCGATCCACTGCCGCTTGTGGTTGCTATGGCCACCGTTAGCTGTTCCTATACACGTGCAGCAGTCAAGTTTCAAAATAGTTCAGATTTGCCACTGTGTGGATTAATACTGAATGTGTGTCAGGGTTAAGAATAGAGTAATATGCTAGTGTTAAACTGCATTGCTTTAATGCACTCCTGCATTAGGCTCACACATACACTCTCCACTCTTGACTACTCACTATCTCACACTTAACCCAGTCGACCAATCGCTATAGACTGGATCATTGGACCAATCAGCTCAGATTAGCATCGCCCTAAGGAGGGATTTGAGAACAAATGATTTGCTGAACAAATCATATTGGAGTCGTTAGGATAATTAGGTAAAAATGAATGCATATTAAGACAATGAAAGTGTTTTTTGACCTTGAATGCAAATCAGACTGTTGTTGGAGACCCCCAAAATCAAAATATGACATTTTTTTATGCATAATAGAGGCTTTTTAAATCAATGGTGCTGCTTATGCTAACATTAGACACAAGACACCTTATAAATCCTGACACAGCTTTCAGTGCTACTTCAAGGACGTAGACCTCACTTAGTGATGGTTCCTAAAACAACAACACATAGCAATTATTTATAAAAAAGGAAAGCAGATGTCCACCAGCTCTGCCACACTTGGCAGGTGGTAACGGCATCAGACCTATAGAATAACAGTCCCGGGTGGAGACTCTTAAACCCCCCACTGTCATTAGCCTGATGGGCTTAATGTCGGGCCGCTCCTACATGCTAAATCAAAGGTTTGACTGAAGGCCGACCACATATGGCCACGAGTGCTCATGTCGCCACACAGAATAAGAAACATGCACATTGCCTTATACTCTGAGGGAGCTGAATATGGTGTCTGAAATAAAATAAAATGTTAGTTATACAGGGTGTGTTTAACCAGACTGATGTCATTTATTTCAGGACCCTGGCTGTGACCCTGAGCCATATGTTCTTGGTGTGTTAGTGTTTCCTCCATCAGAAGTGTGACTGTTCATAAGTGTGCTGTCAGCCTGTCTGTCACACACCCACTAAAGCTCGTACTATATGGAGTATGGTGGAGGTGAGACAGTGAGATCAATGGAGACTTTTGTAAGGTTGTAGTTCAAGCGTGTAGTTCTGGCTGTTCCCTCCTGAAGCAAGTAGACCATATGATTTGATCAGCTGGAGCTTATTTAGGACAGAAAAACAGATGCATTCTGTTGATAAAGTTAATAAAAATGTTTTAAAAGATAGTACTTTCTTACGTTTGTGCATCACTACTGTTTGTGAATGTAAAAATTTGAAAAGTTTCAAAGATCAGAGCACACAATCAATTATTTTATTGGCTTATAAATAAAGAAGGATTTTAAACGTGCTGTAATGAGTCATTAGTATTTCCAGTCTTCATTCACAAACCTAAGTTTGACAGATTCAAGTATCAAATCTATTGATCATCTTTTTGTCAATTGCCCACGTTAAAGTGTTTTGGTTTGACTTAGGTAAAACCTTTCAGGACGTTTTTTTCACATCAAAAGATAAGTTTAACATAGATTTTTCCATGTGTGATGATATAATTTGTTACTTTTCTCATGGCAAACATAAAATAGAATTTATAGGCAATTTATTGATTTTAATGGGTAAATATTATATTCACAAATGTAATTTTTCTTTTAAATTACATATTTTGCTGAATTTTCTTTGTGACTTAAACTGTTTAATTAATACATTACAAAATGTTTATATTAAAAAAAGTGTAAAAACTTTTCTTTTACTTTCGTCAACTGATGAAGTTTGTTCCTCGTCACTGTCGCGCACTGTCCTGCTTGGTTTGGGACTTGTGTAGCTGTGCATCGATGGATTTTGTCTTCAGTGTTTGGAATTACAGTGGTGAAATTTAAACCACACTGAACTGAACTAAAAACATCCACTCTGAAAACTGGACTGACACAGTTTCAATTTACAAGAGTTTCTATGTTAAGCTGCTTTGACACAATCTACATTGTAAAAGCGATATAGACATACTCATGAATTTAATAGAATTTTTTTTTATTTCATTGAAAATGTATTTTTTCCCTTTTGTTAATTATTTTACTTGATGTGATCAAATATTGTGTTATTAATATAATTGCATTGTTAAACCCAATAAAAAAGGTATGACAAATTTTGCATAAAAGCCAAAGAGGGTAAAATTTACTTGAAACAAACTATTGCAGAGTAAATTTCAATTGTCTCAGTAAAACAAATGGTATTTTTATATAACTTGGACATGCAAATTTGACTTGGTCCCACTGAGAACATTAAAAAACAAGTCTGTGTCTAAAATAAACTTGGCAAAAAAGTAAACCTTTTTTAAAAAAACATTCATGACTGAGTTAGATTAGCTATGTTTCCATTCACCTATTTTTATGCACATTTTAGATATGTGCATAAAAAAACAGTTGATGGAAATGCCAATACGCGAATCAATTTTAAAATTGCGCATAAAAGCGTATGCTGATATCTAAGTAAGATAAACTTTTTTATTCCATAAGAAAAGATGCATATAAACTACGATGGAAACAATTTTACCGAACAAATTCCAGTATGCACATTAAAAAAGGTCATGTGATTTTGTTATAAAAGATCATGTGATGATTAAAATGTATGTGAATAGACAAACCAGCAGGCTGACCGCATTCTAAAACATCTGGGGCCTCGTGCATCAACGCTGCGTACGCACAAAAACTTTGCGTACGCCAGGTTTCACGCTCAGAATAGCTCACGTTTGGATTTACTAACGATGAACTGAACGTGGGAATGTGCGCAGCTCCACAAGCTTTATGGCTGGCGTACGCACATTTTTTGTGCCTGTCTGTTTTATTTCCATTGGCGACTTTTAGAGGCAGTTGTGTTAAATTGCACCCTACAAAGTGTCTTTGAGCCTTGCAATGGCAGCTATATGAGAAGGGTTCATCTAGCAGGTAAATAAGATTTCCATACCATACAGTTGACCAGCCAAACATTAAAGCGCAATTTGCAGCAGTCGCCTGTTTTCCCATTGTAATGGGAGCGATCTACCGCACGCACATTGCTATAAAGACACCACCTGAAGATAAATTTGCATCCGTGAATCAGAAACATTTCCATTCAATAAATGTGCAAATAAAATATGATGCACAGACTTATTAATGATTCCTATTTGTCTTTCTCGTGATAAATAGTAGGCAAAATATGATATGTAGCGGGGAAATAAAAAGGAGTTTTGTGCTCGTGCATGTTGCGCTCAGTTTCACGCAACATGCACGATGTACAAATGAATTGGATGTACAAAAGAATATGCGTGAGATTCGGCGTACGCAGTGTTTCATACATCTGAATTTTTTTCTGCGTACGAACATTTACAGCTTTGTGCGTACGCAATGTTTTAGTATGATTTCCACGCAAGTCTTCGTACATGAGGCCCCTGAACTGTTGTTTTGGTCATTCTAAAACGCCTTAACCATCTCAGTGTTAGTGATATTATATTATTAATTACCTCCAGAATTGTAAAGAGCGTCTGTGCTCCGTGTCTCACGCCTTCAAATGCCACCACGTGTTCATTGCGTGTCTGCATTGTCTTCTGAGGCACAAGTCATTTATTAAATAAAGAAAAGATTAATTTTTTACTTTTGATATTTGGCGCCAGTTAATAGGGAAATTACGATTTTGCGCATAAATTTAATTCGCATCTTTGGATGGAAACAGCTATAGGTTCACAGGTGCATACCTCAGCTGTACCATTTGTAGTTGAAACACAAGTTGCTTTAATTTTAGTTTGCTATGTTGCAACAGCAAAAAACAGAAGACTCTGACAGATTATTTCTACAAAGCCATGGAATAATTCTAAAATTAATTTGGAAATTTAAAGCGACCACATTAAATAAGGACACTTTAAATGTAGCAATGAATTTGATGTGGTAAAAAGGCTTTCAATTCTAGCCTGCAGGTCTGTTTGGTGTTATTTTTATTATAAATTTTATGGTGTGATTAAAAATCGCAAAAGTTTAGCGCATAATAGGTAGCATTTCTGTGCTGATTTTTTTTCTATATAATATATGTTCAATATAAACAATTGACATGGCAAATATGAAGAATAGTATATTCTAGTTTTTAACAGAGAGCATGCACATATTTGTGAAGAGAATATGTGATAAAACATATTACACATTTTAATAGAAGTTGATACATATATTACATACTGACAGCAGTTTCATGCAGACTGCTTAGGACGAATTTACTTGCTTGTTGCCTAAAATCAGATCGAATCAGGCTTTGATTTTGCAAGAATGTTGCGTTCGAGCCAGATGCTTTAATCTTCATGTTCAGAAGGTCCTTTGGTGCTTAAACATCTCGAATATTCAACCTGCGGTCACAGATTATTACAGGATGTGATGTTAAAATGAGACTGGATGAAAATAGCCAGCGGCCTTTGTGTTTCGCACTACCTCACAACCGAGACGTCGACCCTGTGTGGCTTCCTGCTCTGCCTCTGGAGTATTTCTGGCTCTCCTCATCAACAAACCATACTTTACAGAGTCACCAATTTCATAACTCTAATTAAACATTGCATGCCGAAAGTGTACGTTTATGGCATTCCGACACAAACAACAGCATTCCAAAGCCAGGCCAGCTGTATTCTAAAATGTTTTGCTTTGTGAAAGACGAAAACACTTCTGTTGAGCAAAAACGATTGATTTTTTTTTTCAGTGCTCCTGCTGGGGACTTTAGTGTTTGTGAGAATTCCAATTTAGTGGGTTTTTCCATCAATGTAATTATGAGCTTTTTGTGTCTTTAATTGCATGTTATTAATGATCCTCTCGTAAGGAAAGCAAGCTTTGAACTGGCTGCAACACAACCCATGAACAAAGTTGACAAATGCTGTTTGATTTGTTTCCAGCCTTCGCCTTCTCTCTGTTTTATGCGACTGGCCCCCGCTAATGATTGCAGAAGTCCTCTGTTTATGTTTTTCATTTCTGCTGATTTGGCCTCCAATTATTTCCAAGCCTGGCGACCTGAATGACTCTTCTTGGAGTCTGGGAATCTGACCCCATATGACTGCAGTCAGGATGGGTAATTAGTGGAGGTGCTAATTGGCTCTAAGGGGTTACGAAGGTCCAATATCAGGTGAAGTGAGATGCAGACCAAAGCATGTACCAAGGGTGACATTGTGGGGGGTAAGCAGGGCACTGGGGCTGTCGGTGGATAATGAAGGAAACCCCCCAATAACTGGATAATCCTGATAGTACTGACAAGCACATTTTAGGATAGGGTCAATCTGAGGCCTTGGAGGGCAGTTTTAAAAGCAGTTTAGCATGGATTTCATACGCTTTAGAGCTTCATCGTCAAATTAAAAAATTATTTGTTTTTTAGGTACAAGCTTTGTTTGTGTATACTGGCATTTTTTTGCTTGTTGTTGATTTTTTTTTATGTCATTTACATTGTACAGATAGATGCATTATACAGTTCACTTCACATGCATTCAACATGCAGTTCACCTTTTAGTTGTTTTGTGCACACAAGGTGGCAACACTGAGCTGGACTGTTCTTTCACAGTTGGAAAATAAGTGAAAAGAACAGGAAAAACAACAAACTACTGAAGATAGGCACTTTAATGAGGTAGGCCTGCACGATTCTGGCTAAAATAAGAATCACAATTTATTTTTATTTTTTGCTTAACGATCACGATTTCCTCACATTTCTGTAAATGTAAAATAAAGATTAATATGCGCAGACTATTATATTGTTATTTCTCAAGCAAATTCTCTTTTTTACTTTTGATATTTGGCGCCAGGATATGACGATTTTGTTCTTTTTGACTCGTTGGATGGAAACGCTGCTTTATTCACACATGTTTTGTGTTATATTCCAGTTTTGCGCATGAATTTTATTAGTATCCATGGATGGAAACATGGCAGTTGTTTAGGTTTATAGTTGCATACTGTACCTCAGCTGTATCATTTGTTGTTAAAACACAAGTTATTTGAATTCTAGTTTGCTATGTTGCTGGAAAATAAATCAGAAGATTCTGACGGATTATTTCTACAAAGCTGTAGCATAATTCTAAAACAGGTTTAAAAATCAAAGAATATTATTATTGTTATTTCTCAAACTTATGGTAAAACAACAATAATAATATTACATGTAGGTCTACTGTTGGTTAAAATGCTAAATTTTGTACAGACCTGCAATGGTGGACTTGAATAGGCTTTAAACTGCTCTTGGTCAGTTTTTTTAACACTGCTAAAAAAAGACATTATTATCTATTATTATTATTGTTATTATTATTATCATTATTATTATTATTATTATTATTAGATTCCTTCTTTAATTATATTCAACATTATATAGGCTAGAGTAGTTATACTGACACTTAAACATTCATGCACAACACTGTGTGTTCGCTATTAAAGAAAAACATCTTATGCTTGTCTCAATCATAACTCTAAAATGCGATATGATTATTTAAATGATCTGTGTGCTTTCAGTTTCATTTTTCACTGCCGAGTGCGGTTCGTAATTCCGGCAGGGCTCCTAAACATTTGCTTTGTGCCACAAACTGAACATTATTTACAACTGTATTACTTGTTATTCACAGCCTATGCAGGTTCTGTTCACTAAAGTAGACTTCATTCACAGCCACACACCCACCCTCTCTGTGGTAACAGCTTCATGACATGAAGACAGAAATTAAATTTTTGGGTGAATTATACCTCATAAATACAGTGTGTGACTCTTTCAACACCATTTTGAGGTGTCCAAGTTGTTGAGAAACAATGTGAAGACTTATGCGACTGCCTTTTTGACCCTGAAAATATAATTGGCTGAATCGTAGAAATGCTGGATTAGGATGGTCTAGGGGGTTGAATCGAGATCATGATCATTTTTTGATTATTCGTGCAGTCCTAGTATGAGGGCCCTAGAAAATAAAAAAACTCTATGGGTGCATCTTTGTTAGCTTCCTAATTCCTGAGATCGAGAATCAGCAGGTCTTGTACACCAATTCAGACACTGATAAGGACAGCAGTGAGTTTAATTCACTAGACATTAGGACACTGAGCATGACCTGAGAATGTCTTTGACATACATCATCAAATCTGGAATTTATATAACACAATCATTTTCTAAAAGTTCAATATAGGTAAATAGTTTAATTGTTATATATACCAGCAATATTGCAATCTTTTCTCATTTAAACATGTTTGCTATATTGTTCTGTACCTCTCTAACCTTGTTTATTTATGGTTAAAGATAAAAAGATGATGGATTGTTAAAACAAAAAAATATATATATGATGGATGTGTGAAAATTATTTATTTTTTATTAGCACAAATACCTCACAGCAAAAAGGTTGGTGGTTCGAGCCCCGGCTGGGTCAGTTAGTATTTCTCCCTGTGTTCATGTGGGTTTCCTCCTGGTGCTCCGATTTACCCCACAGTCCAAAGACATGCGGTACAGGTGAATTGAATAAACTAAATTGGCCGTAATGTTTTTGTATGAATGCAAGAGTATATGGGTGTTTCCCAGTTTCCAGTTTCCCAGTTGCGGCTGGAAGGGTATCTGCAGTGTAAAACATATTCTGGATAAGTTGGCGGTTTAAAATGAATTAATGAATAATAGATTTTTTGATAATCTTCAATCAAAGTCTGGCCTATTGTTTCCATGTTTGGAGTGGCAGTACTTCTCTGTTGACATCAGTTTGACAGCTTTAGCCAGTATTCTTAACTATGCCCTTCTTACCATTAGTTTGCTACTAAGTGAATAATGCAGAAAAAGAAAACCTGCTCCCTACTTAATATTCCATTTCAGTTAGAAGCACATCAGCATACTAAAATAAAATTGTCAAAGACGTCTGGTTCACAGAGACTTTAAATGAACATAATTACTATTGATGCTCTCTGATTTTTTTGCAGTGCATTATGGGACTTTTCAAGGAGCAAAAGTTTCAGTGGACTGAAACTCCCTGATCAGTGCCCTGACTACTAAACAAAGGAGCTAATTGAGACTCACCCTATGTTAAATAGGTACAAAGACATGGATAAATTAGAGTGCATGTTTCTTTGTTTGCTATAATAATTATAAAATGCAGTATATTATACTTAATATTATATTATCTGAGTTTTAAAAACTTATCTTGTAACTAATATCCATGTATCAAATAACGACTCTTGTAAATAATTTATTCAATAAGCATTTATGAGCTGATGCTAATACGGCTGCTGTTATATCATGCATCATTACCTGTTATTTGTTCAAATAGTTTAGAACATTTAACTGATAAAAGAAAGTATTCTTTGGGCTTCAGCCTACAAAACAACATACTTTACTACATTACAAATCAACCTAATTCAAGAATGGTACATGTGTATTAAAACACAATTTCCTTCAAGGTTTATTTTTAACCTGACAAGCACTCGCTGTATAATAACTTCACATGTCTTGTATGTCAGCAGCACATAAGTGCACATGAATGTAGTGTTCGCATAGTGAACATGTTTGAAGACATATGACCCCATTAACAAGATCTCAGGGCTGCCAGCAGCCGCTAAATGAGGAACTTGATGTCTCCTGATGGATAATGCAAACACGTCCCCCTGACATTGCTTAAATATTTTAGGGCAGTTAGTTTGTCAGTTTAGGTCAGTAAAAAAAGAGCAGAAAATTTGTTTTGAAATATTAATATCTCCAATAAATGCTTTCTAATAATCAAAAGAACTTAAAAACTGGTTACACAGTATTAAATTGCACAAGTGTTTTCAGCAATGATAAAAATGTTGCTAGGAGCACTAAATCAGATGAAGGATGATGAGACACTAGAGACTGGAGTAATTGTGAGTGATGATTTAGTTTTTCCATCACCAGAATTAACTACTTTTAAAATATATTAAAATAAGTTACTTTAAATTGTGATTTATTCTGTTTTATTGCTTTTTTGTTCAAATACGTTTTGGTTAGAATTAAAGGCCTAAAGAATATTTTCTTATATGCAGGAATTCTGCCTTGATAGTGTTTTTACTTATAGATTGCTTGCTTATTCTGTCACATTTTCAAAGTTGTAATTTTTTTATATTATCAATGAGGGACAATACATTCAAGTACTGTATATTATACAAAAGTATCTTACACAACAATATATTAGGGTGTTGTTGGACAGTACATTCAACAACAATAAATTCCCTTTGATAGTTTGCGCTCTGCAAGTCACCGTCAGTTTGATTGTGATTTATCTTTGCCAAAACTATTGGTGATTTATGACTTTTTGCTCTGTGTATGAGAAATCATCGATCTATGTTTGTGAATATCTCATTCTTTTTGCTCAGCCTCACACTGAGAAAGTTGAAGATAGGCTGAGAATTATTGCAACTCTGTGTTGCTAGATGACTTATTTATTCAGTAGACAGACACAGACAGATCATAACAGATAGCTTTAAAGGCACAGTGTACCTCATTCTGCAAATGAAAATATTGTTTCACTGATCCTAATGTCAGTATGAGCTATGACTGAGCTATGACCTTTCTTGATTGTGACGCAAAAGAAAGTCTTATCTTAAGGTGCAGACACGTGTTGCTGAGTTTAAATCATTTTTTTGGACGAAATCTAGCCAGTCTAATAGGATTGTGTGAAATTAAGAGTTCTGGATGCAAGTCATTCTGCTGCATTTCGTGGTCATACATTAAGTGTTTGAGCTGTTGTATTAAACATGATGAAATCAAGCGGTAAGTCACTATAAAAGCATCATACAGTTACTCATTTGACTGAACAGTTATTTGCCCTGGATAGTCTAGGGGAGTAAGGTTGCATACTTGAACTGAGGATTTGGTTGAAACAGAAACTCTAACTAAAATTGTGCTACAAAGAAAGGATGGACAATAGTAACTTGTCTATAAAATAATAGTGATTTATTTACAAGTGGGGATGGTGAAACAGTGAGTTATTTACAATATTGACAATTTTAGAAACAATGAACTGAATTTTTTGAAAGACTGGCTATGGGTGGCGCTAAAGTAAAGAACCAATCAAAACCAAAAGAGTCCTACTAATATTCAAAAACAATCCCCTCTAATCTAATCTAGTAAACAAAAGTTATAAAATAAATAAATATTCAACATCATTGACGTCCTACCCAGTGGTGTAGTCCTTAAAAAAGGTGGTGTACTATTACCCACCCATTCCAAATTTTTAAAGTAGGCAAAGAAACGATGAAAGTCAATGTTTCTTTGATTTATTACCTATATATATATATATATATATATATATATATATATATATATATATATATATATATATATTAAACATCAATTGACTTCTATCTATTGACTTCCACAGAAGAAAAAAACAAAAACTGTGAAAGTCAATGTTTACAAGTGTCCAGCTTTCTTCGAAATATCTTCTTTTGTGTTCAACAGAATAATAAAAACATTTTAAAAAGACAAACCGGTTAGGAACAAGTAAAGCAAAAAAATTTTTTTGGGTGAACTATCCATTTATCAATATTTAAACAAATTTATTCATTTTAATACCAATTCAATTATGCTTAGCTAATAGTGACCTCAGCAGACCCGAAGATTGGCTAATAATATCGAGCTGTATTTAAATGTATATGAGCCCAAGTATATATACATTATATTATGCAGATATTCCAACAATCTATTGATAAACACACCTTGTGCGTATGGTCTGCACAGCTGTGGTTTGCTGACTAAATGGAAAACGAGTTGAAAACAGAGCGGAAATCTGCCACCAGTTTTATATCAAATTTAAAGGGTACTGTGGCGGTTATCGAGAGATGTACAGTTCATGATGTAATCGCTAAAGTTTTAGGGAGGCCGAATGGAAATATAGGAGTGCTAAGGAGCACCCATGCTGTTTTTTTAATTTTACTTGAAAGTTTCAGCAATACATCAGCTGATTTGTTGTGATCTTCGGAAAATTCTCACGAAATGTTCTCACAGCTGCTGCGGTTGTCAGGGAGCAGGGAATGGCGCAAATGAAACAAATGCACCTATTGCAACAGATTAAGATGCACGGTAAAAAATACATTTGGTAGACCGTTAAAGGAAACACGAATACACATCAATTAGGGAAGTCTAATAACCAAAACAAGTGAGTGTACCGAGGGTATACGCTATTGATCCTCAGAAGTTGTGATACTCAAACAGCTCGTGGAAAAAAGTAGGCATACTGAGTATATGTGCATATAACAAGGACTACACCACTGGTCCTACCTTATCTACACTAACTATGTAGCAAAAAATACAAAGGTTGGCGCACACCCTTTTACCTAGAGTATCTCTAGACATTTGTAATCCTACGTATTGAGATGTATGTCACGTGACTTACTTACTAACCAGCCTTTCTAACCTCAATGACAAACACGAGGGTAGGGAAAAATGCTAACACAAGAGTAAGAAAAGACAGCAACAAAATTCAAACAACAACAACAACAACACAGTTCAAACAATATCAAAAAACTGAGTTATCAAAAAATACTAAAGTATTGAAAAAATACTAGCAAAAAGCACAAATGCAAATCATCAAAGCAAGCCAAAAGACTGTCAAACTGCTGGAATGAAGAGTTTTTTTTTTAAATGAGTTTAGTTTTGTTTTGTCTGCATTTCTCTCTAAGCTCATGATTTACTAAATAACAGATGTTTTCTGTAATCAGCTCAATCTGACATTCAATTTTCTTCACAGGAGAATCCACTTTTGTTGACGACCACGGGCCTCCTACACCGAGGGTGAGTTGTTGTTTTTTTTTTTTTTCAATTGTCCTGTTTCTCTGGCCTTCTCACTGTACAGGAAATCAGTTCAGGATTTAGTGTTCATTGTAGACTCATTTCCTCAGATTTGACAGTGACTGGAAGTTCTCTCATACACACACACACACACACACACACACAAACACACACACACATACAAAGAGAAAGAGACACCACACAAAGCTACATTCAGCCACACATTCACATTTAACAACCCAATAAAATGGTTTGAAGAATGTGGTTTTGTGTCCTATGTGGATGTATTTCCTGTTAAAACAGGAAGGTTGAGTGGTAGAGTATGAAGGACATTTTATTAATAGCCATTTTACACTACAGCCTGGAAAAATGTTATTTCTGTTAAAAAAATCAAAGTGATAGTCCTTGACTCTCTATGTTCAGGATTGCTGAATGAAAAACATTTATTTAATACTTATATTTTTGGTTCTGGTTCGCTTAAGTAATTTTTAGGAACAAAAATAAAAATGCAAAATAACCAAAAAACAGTTTTTAAACATACAGTAGATGTCTAAAATAGTAAACAATTTACATGAACCACTTATTTATCATAAAAAATCTGATGTACAACCAAAATCTAAAATAACCAAAGCACTTAAAAACAAACATGCTTTATTTTGTGGAAAAATATTCAAATGAGCTGTCCCGTAGCTTGCGGTGATCGTATAGTGGTGGGGCGTCACAGTGGCACAGTAGGTAGTGCTGTCGCCTCACAGCAAAAAGGTTGCTGGTTCGAGCCTAGGCTGGGTCAGTTGGCATTTCTATGTGGAGTTTGTATGTTCTCCCCGTGTTCGTGTGGGTTTTCTTCCGGGTACTCTGGTTTCCCCCACAAGCCCAAAGACATGTTTGTACAGGTGAATTGGGTAAGCTAAAAATTGTTTGTAGTGTATGTGTGTGATTGCGGGAGTGTATGGATGTTTCCCAGTGATGAGTTGCAGCTGAAAGGGCATCCGCTGTGTAAAAAATATGCTGTATAAGTTGGAAAGTCATTCCACTGTGTTGACCCCAGATTAATAAAGGGACTAAGCTGAAAACAAAATGAATCAATATTCAAATGAACTGCCCAAAGCAATCACACCACAATTTGTTAGAATTCTATAAGCATATCTTTTGATCTTGATGGATTGGAAGTCCACTTTACCACCTACTTTTTAAAAATAGCTGACTGAAATGGTGGTTTAAGCTTGAAAAAAATTGTTTTGCTTGGGCAGATGCCTCTAAAAAGTTTAACAAAATCTGGAAACTCTTCCTTGCTTATCTTTTCAAGAGTTGAAAGTAGGACACTAATGATTCATAAACTATTGTAATGCTACTTTTCTACTCCATTTTTAATGTTTTGAGTTTGATCAAGTAAACTTGATGGTCTATATTATTTTCTCTATATGTTGCATGTTATTATTTTATGTTGTTTTTTTATCTGTATTTTTTGTTATCATTTGTATAAAAAAGTATTATAGATTGTATAAATGTTTTTGTTCTGTTTTGTGCTTATTAAAACTGATATAAATAAAATTTATAAAAATAAATAAGATTTGTATAACCATGCGAAAAGTAAACCAGAGTAATACGTGCATCTGACAAAAGTAAAATGAATCGACTTCAACTTCAGTTTGCTGGGATATTATGAAATAAAAGCTGAAAACATTTTATATTATGAAGTATTTAGCTGACAAAAAGAGATGTTTATGCTTGAAATTTTAAGTGTCAAAAAAGCAATTATGAAAGTTAAGTTGATGCATACATTCACGACTGCTCATCTTATCAATGCTTCCATTAAAAGGAGGACTTCTCTGTTGATGTTGATGTAGGATTAGAGAGAGAAAGTGAAACAGAAAGAGTATAAAGAGCCAGCTTGATTTTAAATGAGTGTTGAACCCAGTGAATGTTTCAGCTGGGTTTGCTCAGAGGATGAACCATTGCTCTGTTTCATAATAGTAGGTTTGAAGCCATCACTGCGGTTTGTCTCTGGTTTTTTTAAAGACGTGTTGAAAAACGAATCATTATATGCGTTACAGGACACAGTTGTTTTAAGATGCAAGTCTTAAAGCACTTGTTGCATGTTTCAATTTCCTGTAGATTTGAAATGATTCATAAGCATGTTTGTAATCTGTGTTATAATCAGTGTTTAGTGGTTAAACATAGCTCCAGAGAATTACTCTCATTTCTCTGCAATACATGTGCTATTTTCCATCTCTTTGCTTTCAAATGATTCACAGACTCTGGAATGCTGGGATGATTCATTGATAGTATTAAGAACTGAGTGTGAGCGCACATGAATATGACAGAAGAGAACAGGAGAGGAGGATCCACCCATAAAAATACTCTTGCGAATTGCAGAGATAGTCCTGTGCAAATATAAACTGTACAAGCAATGTTTTAATGTTTGTTTTTTTTTTTTCTAGAGGGATTGTTCTAATACATTCTGCCATTTCCTGTATTAAATATATACAGTACACTCCAGAGGCCTCTATACCACAGCAAAATAGATCTACAGTGTATCCAATAATCTCATGAGATCAGTTCAGTAGATACACCATCTGGTTTTTAAAAATAATTCTTGTTAAAAATTGTGTTTTAGAGTGTGTTTAGCAATTTAGAAGACGTACTTCACAGTGAATCTTCTAGATTAGATTTAAATTATATATGTTTTGCTTATATGTTTACATACACATTGTCGATCTTTACATACTAAACAAAATAGTACATTTGTCAAAAAAAACAAACTGTGCAAAAGTGTACATATCCTTGAATCTTAACAGTTTGTTATTATCTGAATGATCCACAACTGTATTCAGCTTTTTTAGATAGTTGTTTGCGAGTCCCTTGTCCTGAGCAGTTAAACAGCCCACGGTTTAGAAAAAATCCTCTGCATTCTTTGGTTTTTTGGCATCTGCTGCATGTTTGGCCACTTTCCAGCTGAGGACTATTTTGAGGTGCATCTTTTCACACTAAGCATAGGTGAGGAACTCATTATACAAATTTCAAAATATTGCATTTTTATCTGATCATACTTTTTTTCTGATGCTCAAGGATGGAAACTTGCATTAAGATGCATTAACATGCCATGATGACAGTACAGGCTACGCAGTGGCACAGTAGGTAGTGCTGTCACCTCACAGCAAGAAGGTCGCTGGCTCGAGCCTCGACCGGGTCTGTTGGCGTTTCTGTGTGGAGTTTTCATGTTCCCCTTGTGTTCGCTTGGGTTTCCTCTGGGTGCTCCATTTCCCCCCACAGTACAAAGACATGCGGTATAGGTGAATTGGGTTGGTTAAATTGTCCGTAGTGTTTGAGTGTGAATGAGTGTGTATGGATGTTTCCCAGAGATCCGGGGGCATCCGCTGCGTAAAACATACCGGATAAGTTGGCGGTTCATTCCGCTGTGGTGAATTCGAATTAATAAAGAGACTAAGCTGAAAAGAGAATGAATGAATGAATGAATAAATGATGGCAGTACATAATATTTTACTACATATTTTACAAGACCCTAGTATTTAGCAAGTTAGGGCAATTAGGCAAGTCATTGTATAAAGTTTGTTCTGTAGACAATCGGAAAAAAATAGCTTATAGGGGCTAATATGAAATAGTTTAATATGGTTTAAAATAAATATTAATTATTATAGCCAAAATAAAACAAGGACTTTCTCCAGAAGAAAAATTTTATCAGACATGCTGTGAAAATTTCCTTGCTTTGTTAAACATCATTTGGCAAATATTTGATAAAAAAAATCACTAATAAAATTCATTAATAATTTATTATTTTATTTATTTATTTATTTATTTTATAATAAAAAATATATATATAATTTAGGGCAAAAATTGACTGTACATACAAACTTTGTTTAAAAATGATATTTTTTTCTGTTCTGGAATAAACAAAAGACACAGATTTTCTTCTTTAGACAGTGTAAAACTGAAGCTCTCTCTGACCCTGAGCCACAAAGACAGACAAAGATAAGAGTGTGTGCATCAGCAGCTGGCCAAAGACACTGAAGGAAATAGAAAGAGACTCAAACAGATCCATGTTTAATTATGGTGTTTAAGCCTGATTTGCTTTAATAAGAGGCAAACTATGTTTGCTTTAGTTTGGGGAACAGAGCTGAATTCAGGGCTGGGGAATTCGGAACAGTATGATTGCAAAATAGCATACTATTCACTGTACTTTCCATCTGAGAACAAATCGCCAAGTGAATTTAATGTAAAATGTTAAAGTCCTGCACTTCAGACAGATGTGCACAAGAATGTATTCGAGAGCATGTGTGTACTGTATTTACATAAGTGTATATACAGTTTTACAGTTTAGAATAAAACATTTGGAAAATATGACTGCCTGAATGTGATGTAATGTAATCAAAGTCCACTTGAGTGTATGGATGTATATAAATCATCCAGTTTCCACCTAAACCTCTTCTGTTCGCTATATAAAGATGTACCTAGCATTTTCCAAGGTAACAATGTTTCGTGTGGATCTGTCTAGTCTGGGAAAGTAGCTGAAACCCCCACAGTTTCGAAAAGACCTCAAGCCAGCAATGACAACAACCACTATTAACATCTCACAGCTGTGGAAAAACAAGTCTATAAGCACACAAACTCTGAACAGGCATTCACAAACTTGGGCACACAACAACATACTATGAAACTAGTAAACTAGACAGTTCAAAAGAACACTATTTATTGGGAAAAGAAATCTTTTGTAACAATGTCATTGTCTTTACTGCCATGTTTAACCAATTAAATGCATCTTTGCTGAATAAAAGCATTAGAAATGATTAATTAAAACAAAATACAAATCTTAAAAGATAAAATAAACCCCAAAACTGTAAACAGTTTGTTAAATCAAACAGATTGCATTATTTATTTTTCAGTATTACAGAACTCAAGAGATGAAATAGAAAGTCTGATTGTGTTCATATTAAAGGGGAAATAAAAGAGTGAGTGAGATAGAAATGGAGATGGAGTGAATGAAAATGGGATGTGGGAGAATTAGCGAGGCAGCTGGGCTCAGACAAGGCCTCTTATGTGTGTGCGAGGTGAAAAGAGGGCATTCTCCCTCAACTTGAACCGTATTTGTTGTTTTGGACGAGAGCGCAGTTCCACACTATGAAGCGTGAGACTGAGAGACAGAGAGTAATGAAAGGCATGAGGGGGTCTAGACTGGAAGGGGGCTGGTTTAGGTAATAAGAAGGGAGTTTATTTACATGCCTGAATTAATATGTGCGTTTAAAATCATGTCACACATTAAATGCATAAACACAAACACATACTTTCCACTCTAATTATTTCACTTGGGAGCATTTTTTCACCCTAGGCCAAGTGGAAATATGTGAAAACATACCTACACATACATTTAACTGCAATTTGCAGGTGAAATATTCACCGAACAAACACACTGCAGTAAAATTTGAGTTCTTGTATTCATAGCATTCAGTCAAAGCATATATTAGGCGACAGCACACACCGGACTGTTGTTTGTGTTCATTAATAACTGTACCATTTCAAATCAGACATTTATTTTATTTAATTGTAAAAATAATTAGTTAATATTCTGTGAAAATCTATATCATTAGCAAAAATAGATCACAACAGAATCAATGGTTGTTTTTTGTTTTTTGTTGTCTTTTTGAACAATTCAAGTATGTCAATAATTTAATGATCCTTTTAGAAAAGTGTTTGTGGTCACACATTACAATAAGGTTTCATTAGTTTGTGGATTTACCAACAAGGACTAATAATGAGCAATACATGTACAATAATCATAATCATAGTTCAACATTTACTAATGAATTATTAAAATCCAAAATCATAATTGTTAACATTTGTTAATTCACTGCGAGTTAACATGAACTAGTGATTAACAGCTTTATTTTCATAAACTAACTTTAACAAACATGAAGACATACCCAAATAAATGTATTGTGCATTGTTTGATCATGTTAGTAAATGCATTAACTAACACAACCTTATTGTAAAGTGTTACCGTGTTTGCTGCTATCTTGAATGAATCATTTGAATGAATCAGTTGAATTAATTACTCATTAATACAGTCACTTTCCACCTCCTAATAGCAATTTATTTTCATGTTAAAAGTTTTACTGCATTAATCCAACATATTTGTATATAAAAGATATTAAAATCACTAAGCTCATTGCATTATTTATGCGGTTGTAATTTGGCAACGTATATTCACTGGTGCTACTTTTGAACACAGTTTGATAAAAGAGCTCAATACAGCAAGGTAAAAGCCATGACTGCTTTAGCAGATATGGTTTTATTTCAGGTAGTAGTATGTTCAATTCAAATGGGATTAAAGCATTAAAGTATTCTTTTTTACTTTAGTCACTATGTTGAATTTCTCAACTGCTATGTGACATTCAACAAACAATGCTATACAATGTTACCACGTTTATATAATTTACCCCCAGAAATTAAACATTTTGGTTTGAAAGGGCTGTGAAACACACTACAATAAATATGTAATTGTGTTTTGTTTAATAAAACCATATCCACTATGGAGAATAAATAGTATAACTCAAATCACAACCTTTGTCATGATTATATATTTCTAATATACACACATACACTGGGGTCAGAGCAGCTCTCCGGACCCTAGTTTCATCCAGGTTACTTTCCTCTGACTCGTTTTTAAAACTAGAGTAGGGCTTCACAATATTGGATAAATCTGACAGTTCAATATTTTTTTTCCACTGCAATAAATATTGCGATATAAAATACATTTCACCAGATGACTTAAATAGCTTTGTTTGCCAAATCATTGTTTTAGATTGATTGGGAGGATCTTGTAGGGGAGTGAAATTTACATATATTTGTATGTAATTTATTATATACATACAGTGAATCTGGAAAGTATTCATAGCGCTTCACTTTTTGCACAATTTTTTATGTTAGAGCCTTGTTCCAAAATGGATTAAATATATTTATTTCCTCAAAATTCTACACACAATACCCCATAATGACAAAGTGGAAAAAGATTTTTTGAAATCGTTTCAAATTTATTAAAAATAAAAAACCTGATAAATCACATGTACACCAGTATTTACAGCCTTTGCGGTGACGCTCTAAATTGAGCTCAGGTACATTCTGTTTCCACTGATCATTCTTGAGGTGTTTCAGCAACTTAATTGGAGTTCACCTGTGGTAAATTTAGTTGATTGGACATGGTTTGAAAAGGCATACACCTGTCCATATATGCTTCCAGGGTTGACTGTGCATGTCAACGCACAAACCAAGCATTAAGACAAAGGAATTGTCTGTAGACCTCCGAAACAGGATTGTCTTAAGGCATAAGGCTGGGTGGGGAAGGTTACAGAAAATTTTTTGCTGCTCTAAAAATTCCAATGAGCACAGTGGCCTCCATCATCCGAGAGTGGAAGATGTTTGGAACCACCAGGACTCTTTCTAGAGCTGGCCGGCTATCTAAGCTGAGTAATCAGGGGAGAAAATAAATTTCACTTCAGTATGGTTCAATTTTGCAGCATCTCCACAAATCTCACATGTTTTGACCTGTGGTTTCTGATCAACTATAAATTCAACTCTACATTGCCTATCTTGCATTGTGACTTTTGCGGACACATACATGCGATATTGATGCTCAAAGTCTCAAACAATAAATTGTGCAGCTCTACACTGGAGCTACCGGACTTTTATTTAAGAAAGGTCATGTTTTTGGAAGATAAACTGTAATTGTGTACGAGTTACTAGACTGCTTCAAGTTATTTTTAACAAAGTTATTACGAACAAATTACAAAATGTATAAATGGTCAAAATAACTGCCTCTGTATGGTTCTAGTGTTAATTATTTTATTGAAACATTCTCAAAAATCTCTTATTATTCATAAGAATTATATTTGTTATTACTGGCTCAAAGTCTCGAACGGGATAACCCTTTAGTTCTATAGCAGAAATTAGAATATTTATCTTTCAGTATACATACTTATTACACATTATAGAATGTTTTGATCCCTAAATTGACTTGTAATTAGGGCTGAGTGATTAAATGTAAATTATTCGAAATCGACATTCAAAACCTATAATCAATCAAATATTTCCTAATCCATTTTTTCAAATACTTTTACTACTTCATTTATGACTGTACTTTTCAGGCAATGTGTTTTTTTAATTTCAGTTGTTCAACGCTGATGTTCAATAAAAAATCATAGATAATAAATAGTGTGTTTCTTTCAATTATTTTTAAATCAAGTATTTTTTAATCAAGTAATGCACCCTTCGTTTAAAAATCTCTCACTTTTAATACGTGAGCATATTTACTGTACAAAACCTGTCAATGAACTATAAAATAAAATAAAATAAATACATAAAATAATCAATCATTACTTGTAATTTAGTTAAAATGTTCAATCAATCGAGATTTAAAATTTAGGCCAAATCGCAAAGCCCTACTTGTGATTCCCATTTTTTTTTGTCTTTAGACTTTTTGTGTAGGCTATCAGTTATTAAATTGAATGAACATTATCATGCTTGTGAAAATTGGTCAGAAGCTTGGTTTTCCTCTAATAATAACATGTATGCATTTGAATGTCTGTGTCTCTAGGAACTGCCATTCCCAAGTCAGGTGATCTACAACAGGGTTGGCAAGTGTGGAAGTCGGACCGTGGTCCTGCTGCTAAGGATTCTGGCAGAAAAGCACCAGTTTAACCTGGTGTCCTCTGACATCCATAACAAAACCAGACTTACAAAGCATGAGCAGGTCAGTGGATGGGTGAGTGTGTGTCTGAGGCAAATAACACCTATGAGAATTTGTGTAGTATGCTGAGATAAAAAGCTTAGTGTGATGACTTGCTGATGTGATTAAATAAAGGTGTTTGCCAAGGGAAATGCTCCCTGTGTGCCAGCAGCAATGAAACACATCCGAATGGCACTCATTGTGGAGAAAAGCACACACTTTATTTCCTTACGGAGAGGAAAAGAAAATATTCTGTCATCCCTTTTGGGTCGAGTCATGCCGCTACACCTCCACACAGCTAAACTCAACCTACTGTATGAAAAGTTCAAATAAATACTCTAATGAAATAACACTCATACAGTGCATTTGTTGAGCGGGGGAGTGAAATTAAAGTGAAACTGAAGAAATTTTTGACAGGAAGTCTATCCTTATTCAATAATATTTTCATAATTCCATCTGGACAGTATGGGGTCTGAATGCTGGAATAAAATGATTTTGTGAGTGATAAATTATTCATAAGTGTAAGAGGGTAAACTGGTTAGATGTACAGTAAACATTCAAAGCTAATATTAAAAGTGAGTGTTTACAGGGGGAAGCTCAGAACACAAGCATGTTTCATTGCCATCAGAAAGACCCACTGTCTGAAATGTGTGTTGAGAAGGATGAGAGAGAGTGGAAAACAGCCATTGGAAAACCTGGACCACTCTTCTTTCCAACACAAAAGAAGATATTTTGAAAAATGTCTGTGGATCTCATTATTCTTAACATTTTTTATTGTTATAGAATATGTAGGGGATAATGAAATGTTTGCCATGCATTAAATAATTTTACCACATTGCACTCAGTAAAAGTTTGTTCTAATTGGTCAATCACAACATGCCAAAGTCACAGCATGTTATATATTATATATAGGGCTGCACGATTCTGGCTTAAATGTGAATCACGATTTTTTTTGCTTAAAATCAAGATCAAGATTCTTTCTCATGATTCTGTAGATGTAAAATAAAGGTTAATATGAGTAGACTATTATTATTATTGTTGTTAATTCTCAAACATGTGGCCACCTTGAAATTATAAGGATCTATCTGCGTTCAGGATGATTTTGAGATAATGAGCTTCAAAGTTTTTGCAATCCATATAGCAAACAGTATGTGTGCAAAAAAGTCTTAAAATGTAAACAATAAGTTGCCAATTAATAAGAGTATGTCAATAACTAAATTTTGACAAAAATGTCAGATAGAACCTTATAATTCTAAAGTGACGATATGGTAAAACAACAATAGTAATATTAGGCTTATATGTAGGTCTACTCTTGGTTAAAATGATACATTTTGTACGGTCATTATGGTGGACTTGAGCAGACTTTTAATATGTCCTGTTTGTTAATTCACAGTAAAATGATGACATCAGAATATAACTATTCATAATTAAAAAAATAAATTATTATGTTTGAGACATACTGTAATAGTGACGTGTGTTTTCCCTGGTAAAATCAGACATTTGTCATTGTCAGATTTCTTCTTGCATTATATTCAACATTAGGCTATATAAGCTAGAGTAGCTATACTGAAACTGTATAACATTTATTTTCATGCACAACACTGTGTGGTAGCTATGAATAAAAAAAAACATATCAAATGCTTGCTGTAATCATAAAATGCGTTATGATCATTTAAATGATGTGCAGCCAGTTTCATTTTTACTTCCTAGTGCAGCTCATGGCTGCCGCTCTCAAACAATTGCTCTGTGCAACAAACTGAATGTTATTTACTACTTCATTACCTGTTATTCACAGCCTATGCAGGTTCTGTTCACTAAAGTAGCCGTCATTGGTGTGTACGTGCGTGTGTTTTTCAGCAGTAAACAAACAGCCTCGCGGTCAGCTCACTTGTGATTTTGCAGCTGTGAATACATTACATGAAGACAAATTACATTTCTGGGTGAATTATATCTTATAAATACAGTATGTGACACATTTAACACCATTTGAGGTGTTCATGTTCCTTTAAGGACTTGTACGACTGCCTTTAAGCTTCTCTTGTGACCTCGAAAATATAATTGGCTGAATCATAGAAAAGCAAAATTAAGATCGTGTGTAGGGTCGAATCGAGATCGTGATCTTTTTTCGATTAATCGTGCAGCCCTAATTATATACATATATATATATATATATATATATATATATATATATATATATATATATATATATATAGCATTCAGTATTTTTTCTTTCTGTCAGCTTTACTCAAAGGGTTAATAAAACATTACAACTCACATTTAGCTCAGTTTTGTGTCTATTTGTTCAGTTTTGTGGAAGATAATGTTCATTTTTGCAGTTGTTTCAGTAGTATCTGGATGCAGCCTTTGTAATGCAAGCTGAGATTGCTTCACTTAGCGATGCAATGGCAGATGCAATGCACTCAAATGGAGCGAATGACGTCATTGTGAGGGGTGGGGTTAGACGAGCCCATTAAAAAGATTGATTGCAGCTCAGATTGCACTGCACCAGGTCTGCATCCAGACCCCTCATTGTTTTTGGAGAATCAAGCCCTTTCGTTTTATACTGATAAACTAACAACTGCTTGACATTAAACTTAAACATTAAGGATTGAAAATCACGAGATCGTTAGTTTGGTTTGAAGTCATAATTTTATTACAAACACACTGTGTTTTGTGAAAGAAATTTAATTTACTTATCTCTGTGTTGGAATGAATGTCTCTCATCTGCTTGGAATCTGTCTGATAAACCAAAATGCTTATTATTATCAGATTATTATCAAACATGACCTCAGTCACCTGCACATACTTAAAAATGCATAAAATACAAATTTGATTGTATACGTTTATCGAGAACAATAACATTCATTTTTTTATTCAATTCAATTCAATTCACCTCTATTTGTATAGCGCTTTTACAATGTAGATTGTGTCAAAGCAGCTTCACATAAAACATCATAGTAAATTAGAACAGTGTAGTTCAGTTTTTATTGTTTAAGTTCAGTTTAGCTCAGTTCAGTTTGGTTTAATAATCACTACTGAGAGTCCAAACACTGTAGAGCAAATCCATCGATGCGTAGCTCTACCGATCCCAAACCATGCAAGCCAGGGCTCGACAATAAGGACTGCCCGATGGCCCGGGGCCAGCGTGCGAGACACTCGGGCCAGTGTACAGAATGTTACTGGCCCGATCGGGCCAGTGCTGCCTTTTTGCCTGCCAGATCGAGCCAGAGCTGCGTGCTGCGACTGTCTGTCAATTGTGTGCAAATGCAATCTTTCGGTGCTTTTACACATAGACGTTTGTTTCGGAATCTGTGTCGTTTCCCCCGTTAGCGCGTTTTTTTTTTGGCATGTATCCAGCAGTTGCGCTCGCATCCGCGTTAAATCAATCAGTCCGAGATCGCCTGAATGAGATGGTCTCTGTTCTATTGAGCGAATCGATTGTAGCGAAAAAACAAAACAATGCAACGAACTAACGACCCAGGCTATATCACAGTGTATTATGTTCGTGTAATAGCCATATATACGGCTATATGAAGAGAGAATGATGAGCAGGGCGAGATGTCATTCTTACCGGTAAATGCGAAAGTGAAAGCATGCTGAAATATTACCGAGAGCTGTTTATCCAGCCTGATCTCAGTTTATCCGTTAGGAAAATTGACCGAAGTTAATATCTGATCATTTTTTCCATGTTTTAATCTTACAATATGTTGTGTTAGGCCAGTTGTTTTGTTCATTTCTGCACTGACAGCTCGAAAGAAAATCAACATTGATCTGCTTCGCGATCTGATGCAGTCTCGGTTCACCTGCTATGTCTCTCTATAATTTAAGCCTAAAATACAGAATTATAGTCAACGTTTTTTTAATAGATTGATTAATTCAATAGATAGATATCTACAAAACCTGACAATTGAAATGAGGCTCTGTATGAGAAAGTCTGATCTCGATTTGTATGTGGTGACGATGTCTATGGGTTGTTAAAATTAAAGTGCACATTTTCACTTATAAAATATTTTATACACAACTGGTCAAAAGTTTGGGGTCAGTATGATTGTTAAATATGTTCAACTAAGCTTCTTCTGCTCACCAAGGCTGCAATTATTTCATCATAAATACAAATTGTGAAAGGTTGCACTATAAAATAACTGTTCAAAAGTAGTTTATCATTTGATTCATTCATTTATTCCAGTGATTTTAAAGATGAAATTTCAGCTTCATTACTCCAGTCACATGATCCTTCAGAAATCACTAATATTAATCATTATTATATTTATTAATGGTAATAGTAATCAAATCAATAATGTCTAGAGTAATGGTTTTATTTGAAACTACATATAATAACAAAGCAGTTATTTAAAATTTTGATAAATATTTAACAATTAAACATTTTTTTAATTTACATTTAATAAATGTAGTCTTGATGAACTGAATAATTTTCCTTAAAAAACATTTTAAAAATTACTGTAAATATATATACAGAGTTATTAGCCCCCTTTTGTTTTTGTTTTTTTTTCTTTTTAAAATATTTTCTAAATGATGTTTAACAGAATATACAGGGGTGCTAATAAACAGGGTTGCTAATAATTTAGGGGGACTAATAATTCTGAAATCAACTCTGTGTGTGTGTGTGTGTGTGTGTGTGTGTGTGTGTGTGTGTGTGTGTGTGTGTGTGTATGTATATATATATATGTATATATATATATATATATATATATATATATATATATATATATATATATATATATTTATATATATATATTTATATATATATATATTTATATATATATATATATATATATATATATATATATATATATATATATATATATATATATATATGTTTATATATATATATATTTATACACACACACACACACACGCACAGTCAAATAGCTATTAACTTCTTCTTTTTTTTTGGTGGGGCGAGTGAAAATTTTGGCAGGGCAAGTAAAAATCAGAACCACTGGCCCGATCGATTTTTACGAAAAAAAATCCTTAGCGTTGAACCCTGCAAGCTAGTGGCAACAGCGGCGAGGGGAAAAAAAAAACTTTACAAATTGGTGAAAGTGAAAAAAAAAAACTTTGAGAGAAATTCAACCTTTTCAATTTCTCCGCTGGCCAAACGTCTTATGCAGAGCTGCAGACTCAAGCTGGGCTTCAGCAAAGACTTGTCTGTCCCCGTAGCGTCACAGGAATCAGTCTCATGCTCTCCACTCCTCCATGACCACCACAGTAGCTGCTCAGGAAACGGCCTGGTCCAGGATATGGAAACTTTGGGATCATCTCTTTGCTCATCTTAGATCGAATCAGTGACTCTGCATAGTCTGAGGGCCTCGGGATGAGTATTCCCAGTTGGAAATGGAGAATAAAGAGAATAGTTAGCATAGCTGCTGTTCATATTGTATAAAAACAAGCTGCAGAAACCTGTGTGTAAACCCACTAAGTGATGCAGTGAGTGTATGCTTTACTAAACAGATAGGTCTTTAATCTAGCTTTGAATTGGAAGAGTGTGTCTGAGCCTCGGACGTTATCAGGAAGGCTATTGCAGAGTTTAGGAGTCATAAAAGAGAAGGCTCTACCTCCTTTACTCAACTTTTCTACTACTACCAGAAGCCCTGAGTTTTGAGATCTTAGAGCGAGTTGGATTGTAGCGAGACAGAATGTTGGTTAGATAAACTGGAGCTAGATTATTTAAGCTTTCTATGTAAAAAGCAATATTTTAAATTCAATACGAAACTTAACAGGCAGCCAGTGTAAGGAGAATAAAATTGGGGTGATATGATCTTATTTTCTTTACCTGGTAAGAACTCTGGCATCTGCATTTTGTACTAATTGAAGTTTGTTAATAGAGGTTGCTGGGCAGCCAGCTAACAGTGCATTACAGTAGTCCAGCCTAGAAGTCATAAAAGTATGGACTAGCTTTTCTGCATCTAAGATCAATAGCAATTTTTAATTCTAAGCTTTATTATGCTATGTTGATCTTCCGTGTTTTAACAAAATGTGATTTTTTTTTTTTTTTTAATAGTTTTTGTGCCCACATTAATTTTTAAAGTATTTTTATATCATCTTATTACAGACAAATGGTCAAATGTGTTGGTTTAGGTGTAATGTATTGAGAAAAAAAGTCACACTCTCATTTCGTAGCTTATGTGCCTAAAATATACATTTCGGGTCATTTTTGGTCCATATTTGAATCTGTAAATTGATGAAGTAATTGTTTCTTATATGAATACTTAGAAGAAAAAGGGTTTTTTGGTTGGATTAGTGATACACACGTCTATTATCTATTAGCCATTTGACCGTACTTGGGGAATTATTCTGTCAGCATTGTCTGTGATTAGTTAGCATAACTGTTATTGAGTGCATTACATGTATTTTCAGTCCTTGTTTTGTCTGGCTGAAAGCTGTGGTTGTCACTGATTTTCTATTTGTCTATTTCTATCTTCAGGGTCTTCTAACCAAATGCACATTTTTTCCTCAGGACAAGGGTCATCAAACTCTCATTTAGAGAATTAATAATGAAGTTTATTTGTGGGGATAGATTGAATGTTTGGTCTGTTTTTGTACAAAACAAGTACAAATGTGGCTCCTTGCTATTAAACACTTGGTCTTCGCATCATTATATAAGTGTAAACGGAGCAAGGAGTTGTTAGTAATAAGAGAGTTCACAGGAAATACCCCGTCTGTCAACTGCCAGTTGATATAATTTGATATAATTTGCTTAATCTCATGTTGCTCCAGATTGCACAACTTTATTTTTCTTTTTGGAACTCCAAGAAGTTTCATAGTCTGCTGCTTCATTGAATGGAGATTCATAATAACCATGGTCTATAGGATCCTATCACACGTGCTGAAGTTACTATTCTTGCATTTAATTAGTTGAAGCACAAAAATATATAGATCTACATATTGCATTTTATTAAATCACGGCCACTCTGAGCTGCTGTGTTCATCTTGATTAATTTGCAAAAAGATATTGAGTTAAAAGGGAATAAATTCAATTTTCTCTGAACATTTAAAGTCAAGACAATTTTTAATAGAAGGAAAACCCTTTTAGACTGCTCATTTGCATAAGATTAAATTAAGATGTTTTGCATTATAAAAGGTCCTATTTTGGTTTTGAGGGTCTCCAACAATAGGCTGATATGCATGCAAGGTCAAAAAACACTTTCATTGTCTTATAATATGCATCTATTTTACCTAATTATCCCAACATCTCCAATTTGATTTGTTTAGCTATTCATTTGATTTCAAACCCCTCCTTTGCGTGAGGTTAATCTGCGCTGATTGGTCCAATGACCCAGTCTGCTGTGATTGGTCGACTGGGTTAAGCGCAAGACAGAGAGAGCCGACCACCATGGCTAAGAAGTAGCAGAGAGTATGTGAGAGCCCAATGCAAGTGGATTACAGCAATGCAGTTAAACACCAGCATATTACTCTACTCTTGAACCTAACCCCACATAATAACAACAACGAAACACATTCAGTATTAATCCACACAGTGGCAAAAGTTAAACATATTTGAAAATTGACAGTGCTGCGTGTGTGAGGAATAGCTGATGATGGCCATAGCAAAGTCAACTGGCAGAGCATCGAAAGTTTGGAAAAGCATTTAAATCGGTAAAGGAAGAAGCACACGTCACATTTTCAACACGGTTTAGATGCAATATGAGCATAACCCCATGGAGAGTTAACCTGAGAGATTGAGTACAAGCACTGATCTATAATAGATATAATAGAATGAATACAAGCCGCGTGGAGCGATTACAACTTACAACACACAATTTAAACACATATTTTCCAAACTACACAAAATAAGGCAACAATTTAATTACTCTTACATGATATGATCCAGAGGAAGAAAAAACTGGTCCATAACAGTTACTGACAAATTCCCATAAATAATAGCCTCTGCTGCTCTTTCTTGAATTGCAAACGGCTAGCGAATCCCGCATTGCAGCGTAGGTTATTGAATCAAAAATCTGAAAAATGACAGGAACAAACAGCACACAGTTGGCTATACTGTGATGTTATTGTTTAAATAAACTTTAACCCTTTATTCCCCACAGCCAAATCTCCATCTGTCAGTGATCGCCATGATCAGTTCCATAATCCCCCGTGCTCCGCTAGTGTCTGAGGGGATACTTACCGGATCTGGTACTACATATTTGGTGATGTACCATATCAACATCGGCGCATTCGAGTGAAAGATCCGAACCCAACCCAATTCATTTATTCAACTCCGAGTCGACTATTTTGTTAAAGAATCAATAGTTTTTAGGTCATTTTCAAAAACCCACAATAGGGCCTCTTCAAATTAAAAACCTAATTATATACTTGATTCAACTGAATAAAATATTGCCCATCACAATGCCAAGGTTTACCAAATAAAGCATCGGATCACATTCTTCATATTTTTATTTGACCTCAAGACACCAAAACATGGAACCCTTACCCAGTCATCTAGAGTACAAACTGAGGTGTAGCTTATGAAGTGGTCAAAGAAGCAGAATTAGACCCTTCAGTTTAAACTGATAAGCTAACAACTGCATGACATTATTATATATTAATATATACTGTATCATATATTGACTTGTAAAGCATTACTTTAGCAGGACAGCTTCTATATGTCTATAAAAGCATGTACAGCACAGGAAATTATTCCATTTTTCAAATTATGTCACTACCTCAGGTTGTTCATGATTTTTTTTGTTTTGGCATTTGGTGCAGAGTTTGGTAAAATAATAAAGCTTGAGCAGTGCACGTTTTATGGTGTGACGGCTTGAGTCAAGATGCAACATTAAGAGATTTAATTTTTGCTATGAAATCTCAGTTCTGAGGGTGGTCTTTTCCAACCTGGAAACTTCTGGAAGCTATTGTTGAGAGTTACAAGAAGCTGTGATCTACACACACACACACACACACACACACACACACACACACACACACACACACACACACACACACACACACATACACACACACACACACACCGTCCTGGCACAGCAGACTAACATTACATCATCCCGCTCTGCATATGGTGATCCATTATAGGATTGTTAAGTCTCCCTATGCCTGTGTGTGTATGTTTGTAGTGACTGTAACATGCAGTTAAGGACACATGGGCTCTATCAGAGCAGACTGGGGCCCCAGCTGGCCCTCATTAGAAAACATTAAGCTAATGAGAAGTCCACCTCATCAGATGACCTAACCATTTTCCACTGCACCACGCACCGTCCACGCGAGGAATGTCTCCTTCAGTTGTGTTCTTCTGAGACCTAAGGGGTCTGTTTGCACTTTTTATATGTTGATGGTTTTATTTAATGGATTCATTTCTGTGGTTGAGGAATTATTGGTTTATGGTCACTTGCTGCAGCTGCCTTTCATACTTTTCATCCTAAATAGTAAACAAAAAAATTATAATTAGTGTGTCCCAAATCACAGTGTTTAAATAAGTCTTCCAGTGTTAAACTGACGGTCCATTTTCAGCAGACATTGGAAGTGTAGATCTTGATTTGAACTGCAATCACAGATAACGAAAATAAATGCTAAACTACAAACATGGCAGATGTGGAGAGGTATTGGCAAGAGGGTTTGAATGATCAATGTGTAATATCTAATCTAATGAAAAATAATGGTAACAACTTAAAGTTAATAATGACATAGCCCATTTTATGAATATGATGGAGGTTTTAGTCATGTCTATGACATTATTTTTTTTATCACTTTTATCATTAATTGCTTTATTAATAATTAGTGAAATTTTAAAGACAAATTGGATCTGTACACACTGTGGTTGAATGACATGATATGGGGTTTAATGACTTTTTCAATTTGCAATACTATTTTTGAGGTCAAGAAAAATATTAACGAAGCTGTTAAAAAAAATCGCTGACAACCTTAGAATGGCCTCAGGACAGTCATGTTTATGACAGATTTATGACAAGATATGTTGTCTTGATAATGTTAGGTTGTCATGCAAAGATTAAAACAGGTTATGGTGTTTTTTTATAAGTTTTCACAAGAAAGACATATCAAAAACAGTTATACTTGCATTTAAAATGACATAACTGGATTAAATGCTTAATAACAGTTGTCATAAGCATGCATAAAATGATGATAAAGCTTTCATAAACAGCATTTCAAGTGAATTGTTTTCAAAAAAATATTTAATTAATGTCATCTGCAATAATATTTCTGTACTTTCATAAAGACACAGATGCTAATTGATTTTTAAAAACCTCATATGAGAAAACAGAAGAAACAGAACAGTATGTTCATGATGAAGCAGTGTGTCCCAGCAACTTGCCTATGTTATGACCTAAACCGGTCACCACAAATAAGGAGAAGTCGAGTACAATTGCGGTACAAAAATATATTTATTTACTATTATTAAGGTCATGTTGCTAGCCCATCAGGTCCAAAACCGATCCTAGCCGAAAGGTAAGTGACCAGATTCCACGTGCAGCCTCTCACTCTCGTCTGAAACGAACACGCTATTTATAGCAGAGCAACTCAATCACAAACCGGTGTTCTCAATCCCAGCGCAATCAGCTGGACCTGCAACACACACACACAGATGCACAGACCGACACCCACACCCCAGCCACAAACGACCACAAGGGGTCGTCACACCTTCCTCCCCAAAAAAAAATTAATTAAAAAAAAAAAAAAAAAAAAAAATTTTATTGTTACACATATACTATTGTTACACATTTAAAAGTATTGACTTTTTCTTCACAAAAAGAGTACACATTTAGGGCATCATATAAATAGATGAAATGGGATCCAACAACCGATCAAAAAACTTGGTAAATCCTTTGTCTGTATGAGATTTTTTAAAATGTATTTGTTTGAGAGAAATTTATATATGTATATTTATCTGCAGTATTATTAGATATAGTTTATTAAATTATTGATGCTCTTATTTAGGAACTTTTTACACCTATTGCTATTTTTAATTTATTCTTGCAACTATTCTTGCTGCAGTTGTCAGTATCATTGAGTGAAGATACTATACTAAACATTTTCATCTGTTAATTTTTGTTGATTTTTTTTTTTCAGGTGGATTTGATCACAAACATTAGCAATATCCCGCAACCTTTTCTGTACACCAGACATGTTCACTTTCTCAATTTCACCAGGTAAGCAAATCAAGGATCATTTATGTAAATGTTTCTTATCAGATTAAAGATAAAAACACAGGCACACAGACTCTTTATGATATCTTTTTTTTTTTACTTTTTTCTCAGGTTCAGGATAGAACAGCCTGTCTACATAAACATCATCAGGGATCCCATTAACCGTTTTCTCTCGAATTACTTTTTCCGTCGTTTCGGGGACTGGAGAGGAGAGCAAAATCACCTGATCCGCACACCCCAGATGAAGGATGATGAGAGATATCTGGTCAGAAGCACTTTCTGAATCCCTTCCTTGCTTCCTCATTTTTTAATGACATTCTCTCTTTATTATTTTGTGACATTTTAGTAATTAGGTAGTTCTTTACCTTCAAACTTTTTGTTGTTGTAGTCTCTCACTTGTACTGTAACTTTCAGCATGACATCCATTTCTCCTTTTATATAAATATATTAAAAGTGTATTTTTGTCAAGGATACAGAATGTCAGTAAAAATGAAATGAAGTATGAGACATTTGACAGATTTGATTTAGTTAATTATCCGATTTAGTTACATATCAAATTGATGTAATATTTAAATGAACAATATCTTGTGTAAAATTCTAATCGTGAAAAGAATGTTAATATTGTCCATTTATATTTACAATACATATAATTCAGACCTAGGGGGCGACATGGTGGCTCAGTGGTTAGCACTATCGCCTCACAGCAAGATGGTCACTGGTTCGAGTCCCAGCTGGGTCTGCTGGCATTTCTGTGTGGAGTTTGCATGTTCTCCCTGTGTTGGCGTGGGACTCCTCCGGGTGCTCCGGTTTCACCAAAAGTCCATAGACATGTGGTATAGGTGAACTGGATGAACTAAATTGGCTGTAGTGTATGAGTTTGAATGTGTGTGTGTGTGGATGTTTCCCAGTAATGGGTTGCGGCTAGAAGAGCTTACACTTTGTAAAATGTTTTTTTTTTGTCTAGTTTGCGGCTCATTCAGGTGCTGTGGCAACCCCTGATAAATAAAGGACTAAGCTGAAGGAAAATAAATGAATGAATGAATGAATTCAGATCTTTAGATTGACATTTTCAAGGGTCATTTATTTATCTAATTTAATGCCCATTGGAAATGGCACTTGTTAATGTATGTCTACTGATTGTGGACAAATTAAAATTGTGAAGTGATTTATAAAAGAATTTATTCACTAGGCCAAAAGTAACAGTTCAAGAACTTAATGCAATTAAAAGCGTCCTCAATTTCATTTTCCTTTTTTTCTCCCGTTAGTCTAGTTTGCTGCATCCGAAAGTCAAGTGACGTGATGTGATGAAAGCATTTCCTCTTTAGGATGAATTTGTTGCAAAATGAGTGTTTTTAGAGAATCTGGCTGTATGTTTGGAAATGAGCACAGACAACGTGAGCAGTATATTCAGGAACTGATTAGTCATGTTTGCTTTTTGTTCAGTTGAAGTCAGTTGTGTTGCTAAATCCACAAACCTCTGATTTTTACTCGGGAAAAAATAACATGAATGCTGAAAGTCAAGACAATCATATGAAAACTTGGCACTGATGGAAGAATTACATCAGTCAAATAAGGATTGTGACAGAATTATGGCTCATATCTGTTATACATAAAACATAAATGGCCAGTTTCCCAGACACATATTAATCCGAGACATTAACTGGGACTTTTTTCTTTTCAACTTACTAGTTAATTCAATCCAGGCGACTTTCTCTGTTAACTCATCCCATAAATCTATGAATACTCTGCTTTCTACACTTCAAAAAATAATTTTGCTGCTTGTTCAAACTGTTTTTTTTAAAAACGAACTGAAACAACTACATTTTTTTGAGTTTTGGGGGGTTATTAAATAGTTTTATGTTCAATCCACATAAATTTGTCAAAATCGATTAACTTCAAAAGTCAATTTGTGTTGGGAAAACATGAATGAATTGTGTGGAACCCTGCATCTTTTTGTGCTTTAGGTGTACTCATTTTAAATAAGTAGTTTGAAAAAGCAGCAAAAGTCATTTTTTGAGTGTGCACGATATTTTTCAACATTGATTCATTATTGTCAAATCCAGTTGCTGGAAGGCCACAGCTTTGCACAGTTTAGCTTTAACCCTAATAAAACTCTCCTGATGAACCTATTTGTGTCCTTCATGCTTGTTTTAGACCTGCAGATAAATGTGTTAAAGCAGGGTTAGACCTAAACTGTGCAGACGCCCTCTGCGGCCCTCCAGGAACTGGATTTGGCATCTGTGATTTGATATAACATTTCAGCATTGATTGATTAATAACATTTTAAAGCTTTAAAATGAAAAACCTTAAAGATATTTCACAATATTTCTGTTCTGCTTTATTTTATCTTAAACTAATTTAAAAAGTGGAATTTGCATGTTTTCCAAGTGTTCACGTGGGTTTCCTGCTGGTGCTCTGGTTTCTCCCACAGTCCAAAGACATGCAGTACAGGTGAATTGGGTTGGCAAAATTGTCCGTAGTGTACAGTATGAGTGTATATGGATATGAGGTGGGTTGCAGCTAGAAGGGCATCCTCTGCATAAAACATATGCTGGATAAGTTGCCGGTGCATGCCACTGTGGTGACCCCAAATTGATAAAAGAGACTAAGCCGAAAAGAAAATGAATGAATGAATAAATAATAAAAAAAGTGAGAGTTTTGACATTTTTAAGTTACGTAAACTGTGGAAATGTTAATTACAAATAAAGTCAAATTCAGTGTTACTGTCAATTCAACCACATGTACAAGACATACAGACAGGGGCAGATTTAACCAATAAGCAAGGTAAGTGGCTGCTTAGGGGAACAGGAAATCTGAGGGCCCCCCCAAAAATACCTAGATTTATACTTATAAATTATAAATAATATTGTTTTCTGTTATATTTTGTATTGTGAGGGTCTAAATTTTTTTTATTTGAATGTAATTATTACATCTGCGTAAATGTGTCCTGCGTGGAAAAGGAGATAGTTGTTTAACAGCAAACTAAACAAAAATAAAAACAAAAGGTGCATTTTAGAAATTTTTGGCCACATGACTGGAACTGCTTAGGGCCCCCAAATCACTAAATCCGCCCCTGCATACACAGAATCGAAATTGCATTACTGTCAGACCCTAGGTGGCTAACATATAATAGTAATACAAAAAGAAGAATATTCAAAAGAAATTATACATGTAATATAATCTAAAGAAATAAGAAAAAAAAATGTAAGCAATACAATTACACATATAGGGAATATGGCAAGGAGTGCAAAGCAGAGTTGTGCAGATGCAAAATAGTGTAGTGCAAAAAGCTTGTAAATATAATAAAGGTATGGTAAAGATATGATAAATATGATAAAGCAGTATGAACCATTTAATATCATTATTAGTTTTTACTATTTTATGTATACTTTTACCAGTAGATTACATTCATACAAACTTAATATAAATTTATGTTGATGCAATTTATTGGGAAAAGTAAACAAATTGTAAAAACTAATAATTCAATGAATTAGCTTCTTATTTTTTGCCTCAAAATCTATGTGGTTCTATGAACTTTAAGATGGATGGGAATACTAATAGATAGCTTTCTAAATAAATTTAAAATATCACTTGATAATCTGTCTCTCAAAGTGTTTAAAGTGTTTCACAAAATTGTATTATGGTTTGTAATCTTGAAATAACAGACATGAGCAATATCACACAGCAGTTTTTTAGTTACTAGCTGAACATATCGTAGCTAATGAGAGACTCCCGTGCATCTTAATCAGAGCATATTGAACAGAAGATCCTGCTGGATAACCACGTCTCTCTTTCTCTCTCTACAATTTAGCATTACCACGGCTTGTGATCTGTCTCTCACTAAACACATCTGTTTGCTTGATTTATGTGTCAGTAATAGCAAGGAATGAGTCAAGAATGAATTTAATTATTGCAATCTGTGACGTACTGAGGAATTCCCTACAACAACACAGACACATGCCTTCATAAATATATTTTTCATCATCAGAATGCATTGCTTTTGTCAAGCGGCAGCCGATTCTTGCTTTAATATGTCAGACTTATTTATTGATTTACCAGCAAGTTCAGTTTATTGGATATTGTTATCATATTTTATTTGTTTTTAATTATGTAATTTTTACTCATTTTGTTTCTGTTGATAAATTATCTATTTGATAAATATCGTGCATGCCTAATTTTAGCTTAGTTATTTTAGAGTTATTTTAGAATTTATTCAAACTTGATAATTAAAAAATTCATTCATTCATTTTCTTTTTGGCTTAGTACCTATAGTAATCCGGGGTCGCCACAGCAAAATGAACCGCCAACTTATCCAGCACATGTTTCACGCAGCGGATGCCCTTCCAGCTGCAACCCATCTCTTCGAAACATCCATACACACTCATTCACACACATACACTAGGAACAATTTAGCCTACTATATCCAATTTACCTGTACCACATGTCTTTGGACTGAAACCGGAGCACCCGAAGGAAACCCACGCGAAAGCGGGGAGAACATGCAAACTCCACACAGAAATGCGAACTGACCCTGCCGAAGCTCGAACCAGCAACGTTCTTGCTGTGAGGTGACAGCGCTACCTACTGCGCCACCTTACTTAAAAAATATGAAAACAAAATATGTTTCAAATTTTATTTATTAATCGATTTATTTTATTTATTCATTTTATTGTTTGTTTTAATGAATTTTAAATAAGTTTATGAAGAGGTATCTGCCTTGTCTGCTTTTATACCTGTATATTTTAGAAAGCAACTTACTTTAAAACAGCCAATTCAAATGTTATCACTCAATAGACAGGGTGTTATCAGTCATCATCAGCTGATAGATATGGGTCAGTATGCGCCTTCTGCATCTTAGGAAGGCTCAGAAGGCTGTTATCATCCATCCACCCACATGGTTAATCAGCCATAGATCACATACGGCTGCAGCCGGAAGTTACAGAGAATTGTTTATATTATTTATTAAGTTTCCATTAATTGTATTTTATTAACATCTACCCCAACCCTAAACCCAACTGTCACAGTAATGTAAAAACAGATCTGGATCTGGGGTCTTTTCTATCAGTATAACTGATTAATCATGTGGATGGATGATAACAGCCTTCTGAGCTTACTAGTAGGTGCAGAAGGCCCCTACTGGCCCATATCTTTCAGCTGATAACGCCTGATAATGCGTGAATGAGTGATCACATTCGAAGCGGGTGTTTTTAAAACAAATTTTCCTCAAGGATTACTTCTGTTTTCATTGTCACATGATCCTTCATGATCCTGCTATAGCCGTTTTATTATTATCAATGTACTAAATACTTGTACTGCTTATTTTTTCAAATACAGTTATTAAAACAGTTATTCCAGGGCCGTTTGATGAATAAAAAAAGAGCATTTCTTTGCAATAGGAATGTTTATGACATTTTAAATGCCTCTCAGATCACCTTTGATCAATGCAGGGCGCGAAATTGTGACTTTTTTGGTCACATATGTGCCCAAAATTGTGTCTATGCAACCTCAAAATATGTTTGGGAGCATTTGTGCGAGTGCATAAAAACTGTTGCTATGCTGCGTTTTTTTTACTACAAAAATGTCCACAACATGCGCAGGTTCAGTAGGCATTCACACAGAATGCATCTTTACACCTGAAACGTGAAACGCAGTGCTCAGAAATAGTTTAAAACAGTTGTCATGTCAACTTGCTACAGTAAACAAAGTCTGCAATGCATGCCCGGCCTTCAAGTTCTTCTGATTGGCCCACTGCACTAGAACTGAACACGAATGGATTGGTTAATATCAACTGTCAATCTGCGCCATCTTCCGTCAGATGACACAAAGCTAGAGCCGCGAAAATGTAAAGCTCTGAAGATGAGAGAATGATAACTACACTGACAGATTTTGTTTTAGAAACCGCCTAAAGTTACAAATAATGTCGCATCTTATTAGTGATCATGTGGTGAATGTTAATCCAGCATCTACACTTTTCGAAGAGTGGTTAAACGATTTAGTAATTTGGGATAAAGTCCGCTATGAAAATGACTAAAGCATTCACTGTAAAGCCTGTGAGAAGAAGTTTGCCACTTGTATGTGTTCTTGTGCCAACAAAGATAAAAAAAATTTGTTTGTTGTAAGTTGCGCTGGCAGACCTTCAAAGCTGGAGGACTGATGTACTGCCCATGTATACCAATGACTGAAGTCATTAAAAGCTTAACTCTGCATGACGGTGCTGATTGCCCAGTGGGCAGTGTGCCAACATGTAGAGCAAAAGTGCTCCAGGCATCCTGAGTTCGAGTTCCTGCTCGTACACCTTTCCAGATCAGGTCCCTCTCTCTCTTTCCCACTGCATCTCCTGTCATCCTACTATATCCTAAAAAACAACTCTGTGTGCGTGAGTGTGTGTGTGTTCACAGGCAGGAAATTGCCTCTCTTAATGGAACTTCCTCAGCTTCCCTCTAGCATACTCTAGCAGACAGTCCTTTTCTCATATCATCTAAACTCATCTCTTATTTGCTTTGCTACATAATTTAGCTGAATGTTGTACAGTATATGCAATAAACATTTGTATTTATTTTGTGCCTTCCATTTTTTGTAGAGCTTTCTTGACAGCAAAATGTTTTCCTTCGCGTGAGGCAAAGAGTGTGTTGCTTGGTGACGTCCATCTGGAGGTAGTTGGGGTAAATTGTGATGGCTGTGTTCCCAGGTGCTTTAGTGAAATGGCCACCTTGGGACTGAATCAAGAACACAAGGCCAAATAAGTGTGTCACCTGAGCTGAAGTAGCTCCTCTTAGAGAGAGAAAGAGACCGCGCTCGAAAGATTGCCCTGTTTTACTAATCGGGACAATTGCCAGAAGCACATTATAGCCGTTTGCTGCAACTTTATATGTCATTTCATATAGTCGAGTAGACTTTCTTTCTATATTTTCTGCTCTCCATTAAACAGCGTCTTCCTCCTCATTGAACTTGTTTTTAATTGTTAGTTTTAGACGTCTGGCTCAGCTTTAAGCTGTTATTATCTCCTCAGGGATTGAGTAGGTTGTTCTGGAAGTTTCTGCGTAATTGCTGATCTTTTAGAGGGTGACATTTCGGTTTATTTTGTTCATGGTAAACATTTGCCCTTTTGGCCATCTGGCTTTCTGTACTTTAATGCTTTCTCTTTTTATATTCCAAAAAGTCAGCGGAAGCTCAAGTGGAACCTAACCTGTTTGTCTTGCAGCAATAGCATTTGTGTGTTCAAAGCTCATGTCCATCAGAGTTGTGTGTGTGTGTCTCCGCTGGGCCGGACTGGAGATGCGGATGAAAGGACATTGATGCGCTCTTGGCTTTTAGTCTATTTTCAGAAACACACAGAGTGAGTATTGTTAAAGGATCTGGCCCTCCTGGAGCTCCGCTGCTTTGAAGGAGTCGCCAGTGCATCAGCTTGATATTGTCAACAAATGAACACGTTCAGAGAACAGAGAAAGTGAGTTAAACAGAGAGCAGTCTGCTCCTTTTGCTCTAGTTCACAATTTGCATGTAATAAATGTAAGGATAGGGGGAAAAAAGTTGAAGTTGGATATAGATCTGCAATAATATACTATTTGTTGTTTCAAAGCTCATGTAATTAAATCATACTGTAGATTGTAAAACATATGGACATTGTATCCATCATGTCACCCATTGGTTTCTGAAGAGCGTAAATGAAACTAGGCGTAGCCAACTGTCATCATTTTGTTTACTCGTTATTGCACCGACCAGGGGTTACCAAAAAGGGCAAAGAGGCGGAGCATCAGTGGAGCTATAGATGCGTGCTAGTAGTTTGCTTAGACAGGCTTTTCTTTGAGAGAAATGCTTAATAATTCATTGCCTGTGACCCGTTTGTGTTCTGACCACACGTTCTTGGTTGTGTACTATATCAATAGTCTATATCAAGTGTTTATTCTTTTAAAAAAACACTCTTGTAATAAATTGAACCACTAAACATTGTTCTTTTGACGTTTTTCTACAAGAGGAAAACGCAAATTGCTTCCAAATACTTCAAATATAATCTATGTTAGTAAATGCAAGAACATTTATGAAATCCAGGCATTACACTGTATGACAACACTTCAGATTACTGTTCCATAGCCTACAGCTAATCGATCTGTCAGATTCTGGAGTGCTTTACAGTTCTACAGACAATTATAAATGATAAATAATATTAAATAAAACAAATACATTTTTAGAGATGGCATAAGTGTATAATATCACTCACCTGGGAAATGGAGGCCACTTGAATGGTTTGTGAGAAAAATTAAGTGCACACAGCATGCCAAATTACCTGATATTTGTAGTTAATAATCCCAAAAGGCAACTGACTGTGTAAGGCCACATAAAACAAAACAAAATAGGATGTATATGCAGAGTTCAGCAGTTAATCAGCTGAGGTGACGAAGCGGCGACAAGCAAAATCTAGTTGTCACTCAAGTGGCCACGCCCTTAATTATGCAGACTTAATAAAAACGAAACGGATGAGTTATAAAAAATAAACCCCCCTCACAGTTGTTATGAAGGGTAATATTAGCTATATGCACAGACACCATCTTTTGTACCAGGCTGTAAACATGTTTTATCAGCTGTACTATTGGCCAATTTAGCATAGCAGTCAGTGGACATCTGGAGTATCAAAGGCTAGTTGATGAATTGCAGTTTCAGTTACTTCCTTATTGGCTTCACGAGAGACAGCAGGATGTTGTCGCTTGAATTAAATATTTCACTCACTTTGATTTAGATTTTTAAATATGTCTTGAATGTCTAGAAGCATTCACTGTAAATTAAGCATGTTTGAGAGCACCTACTGTCTATCTAAGTGCTAATTTCCCAGTATAATGATGAGGACACCATACTATCAGTGAGCACCATCTTTCGTTTGAGATGTTAAACTGAGGTCCTGACCTGACCTGTCCTGACCAAATTTTGTTCATTGGCCCTTACCCATCATGGCCTCCCAGTCATTTTCATCCACCGAATTGGCTGTATCTCTGTCTCTTCTCTTTACCTGCAGCTGGTGTGTGGTGAGTGCGCTAGTGCCATTGTCCTGTCATTTTCATAGCTTATCCAGGTGGATGCTTCACAGTGGTGTGTGGTGTGGAGAGACATCTCGCATAATTGTAAGGAAGAATAAATAAAGTTGTGTTAAAATAAAACACAATAAATGCCTGATTTAAATGCACATTACTTACTTACTTACTTACTTACTTAGTACTACTTACAGTACTTACTGTAAAATTCATAATATCCATAATATAAAATAAATAATTTTTAATTCTTTTTTCTTTTTAATTCATAATATAAAAGTAAAAGGAGGTTTAAAAAATCATTTAAAAAATATTTAATGGAACAATATTAAGTGGATGTTGATTTGGATGTTATGTATGAATTTTGTATTTTAATGTTTTTATTAGTCTTTGTAGTTGTGTATTAATGTAATTTTGTGTTATGTTCGATGGACCCCAGGAAGAATAGCCACTACCTTGGTAGTGGCTAATGGGGATCCTGATAAATAAATAAATAATATGCCTGTAGAAGTTTTAGTTTTTTTACACATGAAAGAGTGCTGCATTCCTGAAAATGTCTTACCTCAAATTTGGCATTGCTTTTATACATTTCAACAAACAAAAAATGTATACAGGGCGAGTAAAATTTAATACGCAATAGTCTTTTTTTCCAATAAAAAAAGTTATTTAGTGTTTAGTTTAGGAATGATTTTGCTTTTGAACAAATCATTTGATTAATTGATTCAATTAATCACTTATTTATCTATGACAGGCCTGAACCAGCCATATAAATTTAATGTGGTTTGTAAATTGCATTGATAGCAATATCAGTCCTGTTTTTCTCAAAAATCTATAAGACAGAATAGCAGCTTATATTGCATCTCAAATATGAAACCCATTTGCATAACCACTTTGTTTTCTTTTGCTGTTCATTTTAGAATGTAAAGTAATTGCTACTGTATAATGTAAACAAATGCACTATAAACTGTGTTTTAAGAATGAAAATAAATAAATATAAATAATGTATAAAAAATAGGAAATTATAGAAAATTATGAAAAAAAAATATTTTTAAATTATTAGAAACCAATAATATAAAATAAAAAAGCTTAAACAAAAATAAAAACTGCATAATGCTAATTATGAAGTAATGTATACAAAAATATAATTTAATAAGATTATAATAAGTACATTTTCCAAAATTTGATATGAATTAAAATGAATAAATATAGTGCCTTTATACATTAAATATACAATGACAAAATGGAAAACTATATTAAAGAGTAGGAAATTTGTAATAATGTAACTTAATAGAAACTAAATATTTAACAATTAATATTTCAATATTGTAATACTTTATATATATATATATATATATATATATATATATATATATATATATATATATATATATATATATATATATATATATATATATATATATATATATATATATATATATATATATATATATAAACTGGTCTTTATACAAGCAACTGTGTGATTTCTCAAAAAGATGATCTTGTTTGGGACCATGGAAACCCCTGATCTAAGTTCACATTTTTATGTACAGCAATAAGAAACACTGTTTTTTGGAATGCTGAGTATTTTAAAAAGTGAAGGTATGTCATATTGGGAGTTGACTCAAATTGCAAGTTAACTCAAATTACACAAACTCTAAAGACAGTTTAAAAAATCTAAAATGATCTCGTCTGCCATAAGTATATGAATTATCCACCATTTCCAGTCTCAAAAGGCTGATCAAAACTGGAAACCCCATCAATAACATTAATAACCAAAACTGACTGATAATTGAAAAACATTAACGCTATTAATGGTTGGGATATGAAGAAGGTAGTCCAAAGTAAATATCTAAAATCTTCTTGACTAAAGATGATGTATTGCAAAGCAGCAGAGACCTTTTCATTTCCTGACTTAAAGCTTAATGAAAGGCAGGGAAATAATGTTCACGTATCGGCTCATACTTGGCATGTGTAAGGGCCATTCTGCTGTTAAAGATTAATGCTGACACAACTCTGAGTATGTTTTTCTACCTGCCAGCATGAGGGCCCTTCTCTTCTAGACCCACAGCTGGCATGTGATTCCCAGCAGCTCTAAAGCCCCACCTGGGGCTCATGAAAGAGGAGGAGAGCCTGCAGTCTGGAGCCTCGTGGCTGTGTGCACTTTACTTAACCTCTCTTGTGCACCAGTTAGAGACCAGGCTGTTAACTTGACAAACTGCCCTCCTTTATAACAAATGTCATCTTGACAATCTACCAGTCAGCGTGAAATAAGCTCTCTCTGTTACCATGTTTAGTCACATAAGCAATGTTTATTGCATTGAGTTTTGTAAAGGCAAATTTGTGTAATTTGATTACACAGTTACTAAAGTCAAGTAGTTAAATTGCTGGAAAACTTAAGCTGAAAATGGTGATAGATGTTGACTAGCGTGTTTGCTTCTTCAAGTGGAAATACAGACATTACTTTGATTTCATTGAGTGTAAAAACAAAAATATTGCTGTCAAAGGTAGTCTCTAAAGAACTTTAAACTGCTTTTTACTCGACCAGCAACTTGTTTAAGTAATTGAATCACCAAAGAGGACACCGGCGCCCAAAAACATGGCAGTCCAACTCAGCCTAAACAGGCTACACTGGATTTTTGTGCAGGATCGGGAGTGAAGGTATCTTCTGAATGTGGAGAGAAGCTTAGCTTCTTCTGGGGCCGTTACATATATCACATCTTTTGCGCGTGTAAATTCGTTATTTCCAATGGAGGCGCGCGTCTTGCGCACACATATCCAAAAAGCATAATGCACATGCTCGCATTTTCCAGGCGCACCAGTTGAAAACTACGAGTCACATGACAATAATTGCAGCTTCATGCTTTGAATGGAATATACACATTTCGGTAGTTACCTCAGACAAACACAGAACACACAAACACTGCAGTGCTTTTGCATATATGGATGTCAAAAGTTTAAGGTATCCAGTTTTCTCCTTAATGTCTTCTTTTGCGTTAAAAAAAGACAAACAGGTTTGGAACAAGTGAATGATGAGAGAATTTTCAGTTTTGGGCAAACTCTTTAAGTCTTTTGAATTTGTCAATCTGCTGTAATCAACCCATTGTAACGTTTTCAGTGTATATTAAAGTACTGAAAGAGCTTCAGTTTATTTTGTATTTTATAGGTATATTTTATATGTTTTAAAAGTAACTTTAAAGTAATTATTAATCTGATTACTTTTTACACTAAGTAATTAGTAATGTAATCAGATTGCAATTTTCCAGTAGTTTTCAGTAATTTGTATTTTTTTAAGTCACTTACTCAACAACACTGGATTCAGCATACAGTTTTGTCAAAAAATGTACTTGACCATACATCTGACTGCAGTTTCAAGGTAAAATGAACACTATGAGGTAGTATGACACCAACAACTTTTGTTCCTTTTCACACTAATGATATTTACAGGGATACATTGTACCCTACAAATTAAGTACAATGAATTAAGTTTTTTGTACTTTTCTCTAGTAGATTTTTCATCTGAAACATACAGCGAAGTGTACCTGGAGCAATGTATTTTACATTTAACAAAAATGTAGGCAGAGGCACATACAGTAGGCAAGTAGATATCCTGAAAGTGAGATCCTTAAATTATCATCCAATAAAGACAGTTTATTATCCTTTGAGGCCCAATGAGAGAATTTATGAATGGGAGTGAAATGAGGTCATGTGATACTGACAGAATCGCGAATCCCATTCATAATATCCACAATCCTGCCATATAGAACATACCTTTCTAACAGTTGTGAAGTAAGTTCATATTACTCGAGTAGTATGCAATTTAGAATGCAGTGTTTGTTTTGAATAAGTGTGTGCCGTGGGTGTTTTTCCATCTAAAGTTCCCCTGCGTAACTGGATCAAATAAAGTGATGAAGCATTGCTTTAATGCATTGGGTCTTGATTAGTGATTGCTTGTGTTTTAGGACTGTTTTATAACCATGAATCCTGTCACATTATTTCTGCATTTCAAACTTTATAAATCCACCTCCAAAGGCCACTTTGAAGTCAGCACAGGTGCTTCAAACCAGAGATTTTAAAGGGAGCAAGTGATGGATGCTGTTCGTTTATTTGAAAGAATCTTTGCAGCTTTATGGTCCCCATCATGTTTCGCTTTTTCAAAGCTCACACTGTAAAGTGAATCCTTCATAGGGTATGGGAATGAGCCCTTCAGAATGGAACGCAGCTTTTAACTTTGCTTATGTGAGTGGCGCCCCCTTGTGTTCTTTCAAACAGTTCGGCGGTACTTTGGATGCATCTGCTAATCTATGATTTATAAGCACTTTTTCTTCTTTTTTTATGCTTTGCGTAGTTTTTGGCTGTATCTCTGTCTGACTCATTTTCCCATTTCTTCACTGCAGGACATTAACGTGTGTATCATGGAGAACTACCCAGAGTGCTCAAACCCTCGCCTCTTCTACATCGTTCCATACTTTTGTGGACAACACCCTCAGTGCAGGTAATGCAATCTAAAAGCAAACTCTTCTTGTAGTGACAGTCACAGAACCCGAGGAACTCGGATTTGTATAGTGTTATAATAAAGTGTTCAGTGACTGCAGTATAAACATTATATGTGCTGTTTATTTTCACAAACAGTATTATCAGTATTATTATTGCATGCTTTATCAAAAAAATGTTTATTATATTTGTCTGCTACAGGGAGCCGGGTATGTGGGCAGTGGAGAGGGCCAAACAAAATGTTATAGAGAACTTTCTACTTGTGGGGATTCTGGAGGAGCTGGAGGATGTATTACTCTTGCTGGAGAGACTTCTACCTCACTACTTTAGTGATGTCCTAACCATCTACAAGAGTCCAGGTGTGCTTTATTCAGTTACTCTGAATTAAAATGTGAGAAATTCAAATAATAAAGGTAAATGTGAAGGGTAAATTAAATAACATAGAAGTGGAAATAAACAAACATTTATTTGATAATTTTAAAAAATGATGCCCTGATTTACTTACACCAATGCAGCAATATATTTTAGTGTTAAAAACTACTGTCAGGATTAACTAAAGACATGCTGTGAAAAGGCATGAAGAGTTATTTTTGCAGCTGACCTCTTTGTATGTATTATTAGAAGTATTTGTGGCATTTGCATATTATTTAGCCATTATTATTAGTTTTGATCCCTAAACTCATCTTTAATCTTTAAACCAATGATAACTGAAGCATGTGCTACAATCTTTAATCACATTTCATTTTAAGGTACAATTCTCATTATTAACAAACAGTAAACCCTTTTCACGTGATGTTCACATGCTGTCAGGTTTCACTACACGCAGTGTATTTTTACCTCCACCTACACAAAACTCCCCATAGAGAATTTACTTAGCTGCATATTTGCTACAGATATAGTTAGATAGTGACTTCTAACAATAAGGAGACTGCGTTTTAATTATAAGATTAAAATGCAGTATTATTAGATTATGAAATTATTTGTAACTTTAATTAGGCTACAATGTATACAAATATTAAATTAAAACCACCTAGTAGGTGGCTGCAGGACACTGTCTAAAGGTTTTAATTCATTCAAACAGAGAAAATGAAAAAAACATTAATGGATCATTAAATGATAAATGATGAAACTGATTGCATTTACAAATGAAATACTTACCAGATAATATGAGAACATTTAATAAAGTATTTTACACGCTGGAACATTCACATAATAATATACATTTATATTTATAGCAGCATCAAAGTAAAAATATTTCATTACTGAGGAAATAAACTGAATTAATAAGTAAAAAATGTTACAAACATATTGTTTTCTTAATAAAGAATAACTTGTTCCTATTCTTAATAACTTAAGCAGTCATTTTTAAACTCAGAAAGCAGTTCAGTATTGAAAGAGAAACATTATAGGCTAGCTAACATTAGGGATGTAGAATAAGATCATGCAGAATGTGTACTTTATAAGTACCAATAAACAGACAATATTTCAAAAATAGACAAGTCATAAGTCGGGGCATCACAGTGGCTAGCACGATCGTCTCACAGCAAGAAGGTCGCTGGTTCGAGCCTTGGTTGGGTCAGTTGGCATTTCTGTGTGGAGTTTGCATGTTCTCCCCATGTTCGTGTGGGTTTCCTCCAGGTGCTCTTATTTCCCCCATAAGTCCAAAGACATACGCTATTGGTGATTTGGGTCAGCTAAAATTGTATATAGTGTATGAGTGCATATGGATGTTTCCCAGTGATGGGTTACAGCTGGAAGGGCATCCGCTGCGTAAAACATATGCTAAATAAGTTGGCAGTTCTTTCCGCTGTGGCGAGTGGCGACCCCATATTAATAAAGAGACTAAGCTGAAAATAAAATAAATGAAAGGTCGTAAGTTACTAATTAACAGTAAGAATTGGTACATAAACTAAAGCAGTGGTCTCAAACTTTGCAGTTTTTCTCCAACCACCTTCATCTCACACCTGCTTAAATGTTTCTTGCAGTTTTGAAGACCATGATTAGTTGGATAAGCTGTGTTTGATTAGGTTTGGAGCAAAACTATGCAGACCTGTGGCCCTTCAGAAATCTAGTTTGAGACGTATGAACTAAAGTATTGGCAACACTGTTGCTTCGTCTTTGACTCATAGTTTTGTACTTGTGCCTTTTCTGCAGCATTCTGGAAGATGGGGAACCTTACCGGAACAGTGAAGAAGCACATGCCCACTATAGAGGCTCTGCAGGTACTTTACCAAAGGATGAAGTACGAGTATGACTTTTACAACTTTATTCGTGACCAGTTCCATCTGACCAAGAAGAAGATTGGCCTCAAGTCCTCCTCCCAGAACTCTGCTCACGAACCTGACTTCCTCCGTGAACTTGCCCTCAGGACTCATGAGCCTTTGGAAGAGGAGGAGGAGGAAGAGGAGGAGGAAGATGACATTGGCCAAGAAGATGCCAATATATGGTTGGTTCAGCCTTGAGTCATAGCTGTGGTTTAAGCACGACAGATAACTCATAAGCTTGGTGTCTACATCCGACAAGGAGGTAGAGTCAACATTCCCTAGTCAAAACTGGGTGTGTAATAGTAATCCCTGTGTTTTTAACGGGACGGCCCTTCAAGACACTGTTGTGAGAAGCGCTGAGTAGTTATTTAAGGAACAGACGGTTACATGTTTATGAAATTGAGCAGTTGGTTATGGTCATTTCCCAACTGGAATTACAGGGATGTTGCTGGATTGTCAAAATGAAGAGATGAATTAGCAGATCGACATGCTGTGGAAGGCTAATTTTTAGGCCTGGAAGCTGAGTGACCTTGGACTCAAATCAGCCCATGCTTTCATGCAGACACATTCAGACCACACAATGGAGACAAGTTAGGATCATAGCAAAGTGCCAAACCTTCAAAGTGCCAAGGTTTAAACCTAGAAGATGAAGCTGTAATCACAAGTCAGATCTAATCAGTTTATTGTTACTCGCTTCCTCCTCTGGTTCCAGAAACCTGCTGCGATACTGTGCCAGAAGTTCAGTGCTAAGACCTTTTTTATATTAAAAATGAAAGGTGTTGTACAATGAATGTCTGCAAGATGCAGCACAGAATTGAGTGGATGTTAAAGTTTTCTTTTTTTGCCTGGTCTGTCATTGCATGCAATTGGCCATTGAGTTCCCATTTCCTACATCAAGTGCTAAGAGGACTTAAAATTATAGTTCACCCTGAAATGAAAATGGAAACTGTGTTTTTAGAGCAGCAATGCAATTTTGTTCAATTGATCTGCAGTGTATATTGCAGAACTATTAGGGAAGAGTCTATCACCCCGTAACTGTTTGCCAGTGGTTAATGTTCTGGCAGAATCATGATATAAAACAAAGTAAACAAGGCCATAATATTAAAGTGAATATGTTTTTAGAGGTGAATGAACGTGATAAAGGAGGCTGTCAAACAGCACATTGGAAATCAAGTTTGACAACAGGACATCAAAACAATGAATGTGAACATTTTGGGGAGTTTTATTTTGTAAATTACTTTTTTTTCTAAATGATCAACTTCACAGATCAACACTTATCCAGAAGTAAGGAAGGTCCGTTTGTATTCATTACTGGTCATGAAAACCTTATGTTAAACTATTCTGGTAAAGTTAAATAATTGATAAAAGACTACATAGTTGTTATAATAGCTACAAGCTCTTGCAGAATTTAACACTTCCCATTTAAACTTGCCAGTACTTGTTTGTTTGTTTGTTTGTTTGTTTGTTTGTTTGTTGTGTTCAGTGTGAATTTTTATATTGTTTAATTTATTGTATACTGTTAATTTTGATGATTGCATTCCATGTTCAAATCTCAGGAAACCAAAAAAAAGAGCAGATACATTTTTGTTTTTGCCATCTAACAGCTGGAAAATATTAATTCATATGATGTCTGCTTATTACTAAAGGTCAGCTGGAGTGACCAATCTTTGGATACCAAATCTAAATGAAATGGCTAACATTTTACAAATTAACTGCACCTTTAATGGGAAAGCTCTCAAAATAAAAGCATTTTAACAGCATTTGTTTTTTTGTTTTTTAAGCATTCAACCATGAATAAGAAGTGTCTGTTTGAGAAAATGTTTCTAAAAATAGATCAATCCAAACACATGTTTATGGGGAAACTTGTTAAACTTATCTATTATATTGTCGATTTCTAAAATTAAAAGCTAATTCATTCATTCATTCATTTTCATTCGGCTTAGTCCCTAAATTCATCATGGGTCGCCACAGCAGATGAACCACTAACTTTTACACAGAGGATGCCCTTCCAGCTGCAGCCCAGTACTGGGAAACCGGAGCACCTGGAGGAAACCCGCGTGAACAACGGGAGTCGGAGAACATGCGGATTAATTAATGAGTGAGCGGTTTCGGAATTCGGACACAACTTGATTTGACTGTACTGTAAACGCGTGATAATTTTCCCCTCTTTGAAAGACTGACAAAGACGTGAGCAAATCATTTTCAGGTATGAGGCGTTAAAGCGCATTTGATTGGACTGCAGAACTGAAGAAACTGCCCCGTCCCGCCTACTTTTGAATAGTGGTTTGAACGAAAGAGATTCGGACAGCTGCGGGGTAAGCTAGCGTGTAAACAAACAAAATACTTGCACTGTACCGTTGTTTTTCTTAATTATTAAGCACACTTTTTACACAAGTAGATTTATTGACATGATTAAGAACTGTTCATTCGTGATTTAAAACGATGGGTCCATGTGAGGACTCAAAATCTTCAAAATGTGGTCTGTGCTTTTTTTCTCCCCCAAATTCTGTCACTTTGAACGAACTTTCAAGGATTCAGTCTAAGAGAAGGTAAGCAACAACATTGTTCTAATGGCCTACACAGGATAGATAACCTTTGCATTTGTTAAGGATTAATGTAACAAAAGGGTGACTTGTGCATCAATTTCTAAAAAGGTTCTAACGTTACACAGGCCCACAAAAGACAGAAATGTAATTAAAAAGTCAACTAAAATTATCATGTTTTAATATTTTTTCCACTTTGAGATTTTTTTTTCTACCATCATCAGTGGCCTTTTTTTAAACAGGTATTTAACATTTTATTAAATTTAAGGATTTTTGTTAGGAGTGTCCATCCTGGAGATCTACCGTCCTGCAGAGTTGCAACCTTGAAAAAACGCACCTGTCTAGAGCTGAGCCACAGCTAGGGGGAGCATGAGCTCTCGCTCATCCTCTTATAAGCTGTTTTAATGCGTACACCAACCCCACCCCTAACCCTACCCCCAGTGACATCACTCGTAGAAGAAGTGCAAAAAAGGAGGAGCGAGAGCTCAAGCTCCCCCTCGCTGGAGCTCAGCTCTACCCAAATGGCTCTGCAGCGAGCACCACTTGTTAATTGGGCCTACCAAGTGCTCCTTCAGATCCTATTTTGTTGTGTTTGATCAGAGTTGGAGCTGAACTCTACAGGAAGAACTCTTCTTTATATATGTATAAAGAAAACGATATCAGAAACAATAATAATTTCAATGCATTAATACTTTGTGCACTGTCACAAAACTGCCACTCACACACATACAACTTTTCCGTATGTGCTAAACAAAATGATGTCCATTCTTAGAAGCCCACATAATTATAAATAAACTATCTTCACAAAAAACTTAGTTAAGCTATTTAATCATTATTTTAAACTATTTAGGTTGTAATGAGGACATTTTTTTATCCTTTAAGTATTTTACTTTGCAAATAAGAGTGAAAACTTCAATGTTTATTTTTTTTTGCTAAATATATGTGGTTTGCATTAACAAAGGGAAAATGAGCCTTTAATTTTATTCACTTGTCGCCAGTCTGTACCTATCTGTAGACAATGAATGCATACAATGTGTAAGATGTCTCATTTTCACTTTATTCAATCATTCATTTTCTTTTCAGCTTAGTCCCTTTATTAATCTGAGGCATGCTGTAGCGCATGTCATTTGACTTGTAGGCTCCACAAAGAAATGCCAACTAAACCAGCGAACTTCTTGCTGTGAGGTGATTGTGCTACCCACTGCGCCACCGTGATGCCCCATTTTCGCTTAATGAAAACTAAAATGTTAAATCAGCCTTTTCTAATTTTCAGAATGAAACAGTGCACCTTCAATGATAATGGAATGATTCATTAGACATTTGTCATGAACGACCTTTTCTTTGCCAGTTAACTAAGTTAAAGATGAGCAAGTGCTCTGAAAATACTGCATTTCCAGCCAATGTGCATTTCCCAAGTTCAACACAGGAAGGAGCCATTGCTTCGCTAAGCCCCAGCTGCATTAGCTTTGCAATGATTTTCAAAGTCGTGATTTAGCTGCACATAAACATCTATTCCAAATCATTTTAAGCAAATAGTTGCTTACTCAACTGTTTGATTCTATATTACATTTTTACCTTGTTTCTAAAAAAACAGCTAAATGTAATGAGTCTCTCAGCACACTGTCTTGTACAAATGTGTGTTCAAGGAAGCTTTTCGACTGGTTAGATCTGTCTTCTGAAATAGGTTTGTTCTGAAATAGGCATGCGTCAGTGTGAGCATGTGTGTTTGTGCTTAGCCGGGTATCTTAGCAGGGTCAAAGTGCAGTGTCCAGCTGGCCCTGTCCACAAGAGATCATTTCTATTTGTGTTTGTAGGCCAGCACTGATAACCCAAACACCACATGCATAAGTAGGGTACAAGCGCGCCCACAACCCCCACCGCCCGTCCTCCACCCTCATCGTTTTGTGAAGGCGGCTGAAAAGTTTGTTCTTGCTCATGAGTAATATGATTTTTCTCAATATCACAGTGTTTGTGATAAAAAGCACCACTGTTAGGCAGAAGTTTGAAACAGACTGCACTATAAACGAGTGGGTGAATTTGTTGTGTGGGATGTGTAAAGTAGGCCCACTTAGATTGTTCAAATCACAATAGAGATTCATTTGTGAAATATGCTTCTGCTTACAATAGCACTCCAATAAACACAGGAAGAACATGCTGTTATGTGAATGCTCAGCAAAGTTTTAAATCAATAACACAATAGTGTCTTTATACACTAACTGACAAAAGTCTTGTCATCGATCCAGGTTGTAAGAGCAACACATAATAACTTGATTTTTAGTTGATCATTTGGAAAAGTAGGGCGTCATGGTGGCGCAGTAGGTAGTGCTGTCACCTCACAGCAAGAAGGTAGCTGGTTTGAGCCTCAGCTGGGTCAAAAGGCGTTTTTGTGTGGAGTTTGCATGTTCTCCCCACATTTGCGTGGGTTTTCTCCGGTGCTCCGGTTTGCCCCACAGTCCAGAGACAAGCAGTACAGGTGAATTGGGTAGACTAAATTGTCCGTACTGTATGAGTGTAAATGAGTGTGTATGGATGTTTCCCAGAGATGGGTTGCGGCTGGAAAGGCATCCACTGCTTAAAACATGTGCTGGATAAGTTGGCGGTTCATTCCGCTGTGAGCTTTATTGAGCATGTCTGGGGTAAGATGACGGAGGAGAAGGTGAAGATGAATTCAAGGAATCTTGATGAACTCTGGGAGTCCTGCAAGAACGCTTTCTTTGCCATTCCAGATGACTTTAAGTTATTTGAGTAATTGCAGAGATGTATGGATGCAGACTTCCAAGCTCATGGGAGTCACACTAATTCTTTTTTCCAATGCACCATGACTTTATTTTCTATACTGTACATTATTTCTGTTAGGTGACAAGACTTTTGTCTAAGCAAAGTCAGACCTTACTGTTCTAATTAAATCGTTAAAAATTGAGATATGATCAGATTTTATTTTGGTAAAATGAGCATAATATAGTGTCATTTGCCTTTCATATAAGCCACTTCTGATACTAAATGATCAACTTCGAGTCAAGTTATTATTTGTTGTTCCTAAGACTTGGGTAGGCGACAAGACTTTTGTCAGGTAGTGTATACAATCAGAAACTCTGACTGCAATGATATACTTTTATTGATGTCTGTTTTTTTGTTTTGTTTTTGTTTTTTTTCATCTTGTTTTAGTAAGAACTGGCTGTACACATCTTGTCCTGGGCCTCCTCCCCTCTGTCACAGCGAATGAGAAACGCCTGCCTTACTCCTGTTAACCTGGAAAATATTTCTCACCTTTTCCATGAGAGTCTCTTTTTTTTTCACCAGGGAATTAAAGGTAGGAGAACAGCACATTTAAAGCTTGCTATTACCAACATTTGAAACCAGTATATTTTTTTGTGAAACAGCTCTGTGTTAAAGATATTTATTTATATATTACATTTTATGGATAAGCATGTTGCCATGACAACTATGTTCAACTACAGTAAGAAATTACTATCCCTGTCTCTTTGGTCCAAAAACACACCACAGATTTAAGAGCTTGAGGGAAACAACAACAACAATTTTAGCACACAATACTACTATTAAATCTTCAACAAAAACAACAAAAAGGCCTCTCCTATACATAGCAACCGAGAACACAGGAAAGGAGGATTAAATTAAAATAAAAATACGTAAAGTTTTTAAGTATTCTAAAGTACAGTCACAGTTTACTATGAACAATACTCACCAATTTGGAGCTTAACCCTGAGATGCAATTGTATAAAACCACTTTATACAATTTGAAAGATCTGACTTTTAATGAATAAAAACTAACATTGTTACTGTAACTCATAAGAAACTAAAGTTTCTTTTATCAACTGAAGCAATGCTTGTGCTAATATTGTCAATGGACAAGGTTAGATGGGGTTTAAAATCCTTAAAGGTGCAGTATGTAAGTTTGACACCCAATGGTTGAACTAGGTATTACATTCCTGAATTAAAACAAATGCAAGCGCAGGTTACCAGATTAAGGAGCAAGTCTGACGGTCGAGCCTAAAGGCTGATTTAAATCATGTTCTAAATAAAAGCAAAGGCACAGGGTAGAGGGAATATTTTCCATATTAAAAGGAGTTTTTGTTCTGACAAACACCTCAAATTGATATTTCAAAAATGGTTTCTATTTCTCACAGGTGAACAACAGAAAACTAACAAGTGTTTGTGTTAAATGCTAATAATATGAGTTTGAATACCATTTTACATGACATTTATTGCCATTCTACTGAAAGCAACAGCAGATAATTCAACTCAGATCTTGAAAATAAAATAAACCTTAAGAAATTGAACTTCAGATCTGTGAAAATAAAACGCATATCAGTGATTCAGCATGTACAATTAATAATGTTAAAGTGGTTTAATATGTATTAATTAGATTATAAACCTAACCGTTTCGTGAGTGAGGGAATATTCTGTGCTTCTGAATGGCTGCATTTACATTTCTCTGGAATAGTCTGGTGCAAACAGCCAAATTGATTATCACTGCAAATCTCATCACATAACGTACTGTTAGGACACAGTGTTACATTGTAACCTACTCACCTAATGCTTACATTTGTAATATTTGTATTATTTGCTTATTAATACCCTCATGTGGAACTAAGAATCTGGGTCTTATTTCAAATATCAATGTCCACCGGAGGTCGCATTTCGGTCTCGGACGCATGCTGAATGAATAAACGAAATACGCAGTTTTCCACAAAGGCAACCCGCTGTGCTGAAATATAATTGACTAAACTGTCATTGGGTGGGTTAAAAAGAACCAAAACAAAGACAGACATTTCGGCATGTAATGCACATTTTCAAAGCAGAATATCTGACTTCAGCATTGTTTTTCAGATAAACAAGAATGTTCACATAGCGCGTTTCTTAAATATCTGAAAACATATTAAGATATTTAATAAGAGTCAAAAACTTACATACAGCACCTTTAACACATTAATGCATCAAAATGTTTGCTTACATTCCTAATAAAATATAATTAAAAACAGCTAAGAATCAGCTTCAAAATCAAGCATAGATTTGGATTTCTTAAATTCTACTAATTTTGACAAATCAATAAATCGAATGCATTTAACAGCAAAGGTTTGATGTGAAATTCCGTTATTTCGATAACACGGATTTCTTAGCTATTGTTTTTATCAGTGCTTATACTTATTTTCCAACAAACAATTCAACATATTATCTGCTTAAACTACACTGTGTATATGTCAGCACATTAAAATATGCATAAGTGAACAGGCTGAAATGGAAAAAATGTTATAGTGGTTTGGATACACCAGGTCCTGCCTTGTAAACTGTTAAAATTAAGATAAAATTATAAAATTTCACAATCACAGTTAAATATACTGTTAATATTTATCTCTCAAACTCACATACACACACACAACGGCTTCATCCACCAAAAAAAAAAAAAAGCCCGCACCAAACAACTATCGTATTTGTAAAAAAAAAAAAAAAAAAAAAAAGATTGTATCATAGAGTACTGTTGTCAGTCCAGTAGAGGCACTTTCTGGAATCCTGTGTGAAAAAGGATTTAAGCTTTGATGGATTGGTTCATCTCTAGTGCATTCACTTCAGTGTTCTTTGTGTTGGGCTTTGAGCCAAGAGCTTCAGCTTCTTCCAAAGTGGAGGTAAGGGGCTCTCCCAGAGTCTCTGGCAGAAACATAGTCAAGATCCCAATGATGAACGCCAGAATTCCCACGATGAGCTACAAAATAAATAGGAGAGAAAAAAATGTAACATTACCAGGTCGAAACTGGGTCTGTAATATTAATTCCTGTGTTTTTATCTTTTACTTCTAATAATACGGAGGGTTACAGTTAGTTCATGTGAACACTGAAATAGTTAATCTGTGTAGCCTTGTGGAATTGGTACATACCTGCGGCAGATAGATCCAGATGTCAGCAAGGTAAACACAGAAAGGAGCCACAACACTTCCCACCCGACACATCATACTACCACTCCCTACAGCCAAAGACCTGCCGGACCAGATACATATACAGTATAGTTGAAGTCAGAATTATTGGCCCTCTTAGGAATTTATTATTTCTTTTTCAAATATTTTCCAAATGATGTTTAACAGAGCAGGGATTTATTCCACAGCATTACGTATTTTAGTCCTATGTCACGTTGCGGAGGGCTTCAAAATCAGTGGGATTTGGGTCCTATTTTAACATCAGGAAATAAAAAAAAGAGACTTTTTGTGTTTCTGTCATTCCAATATGACTGTGTACACACTATACCTGCACACAATTCTGTCCAAACAGCTTACAAAAGATGATTTTCATAATAGGTGCCCTTTAAGCAATATTTTTTTGACTGTTTACAGAACAAACCATCATTATACAATGATTTGCCTAATTAACCTAATTAAGCCTTTAAAAAAACATTCGTGCATGTATGTATGTATGTATGTATGTATGTATGTATGTATGTATGTATGTATGTATGTATGTATGTATATATATATATATATATATATATATATATATATATATATATATATATATATATATATATATATATATATATATATAAATAATTCTGACCCAATTTCTGTTTAACAGACAGCATATTTTTTCAACACATTTCTTAACGAAATAGTTTTATTAACTCATTTATAATAACTGATTTATTTTATCTTTGCCATGATGACAGTAAATAATATTTGACTAGATATTTTTCAAGACACTTCTATACAGCTTAAAGTGACATTTAAAGGCTTAACTAAGTTAATTAGGTTAACTAGTCAGATTAGGGTAAGGCAAGTTATTGTATAACGATGGTTTGTTCTGTAGACTATTGAAAAAAATATAGCTTAAAGGGGCTAATAATTTTGATCTTAAAATGGTGTTTAAAACAAATAAGACTTTCTCTAGAAGAAAAAATATTATCAGACATACTGTGAAACATTCTGTGCCCTGTTAAACATAATTTGTGGGGGAAAAAATCTAAATCAAAGGGGGGCTAATAATTCTTACTTCAACCTTATGTCTTTGTCAGATGTATTCAGCAAAAGAACCGATCCAATATGCAAAAACAACATGTACTGTATTTGAACACAATATATTTCATTCAATGGTTTTTGACTTTTCATTTATTTTCAGGAAAATGCTAACTTTTAAAAACAGGATCAACAAAAGTGATGGTAGTTTGACAGCATTGTAGTGGTACACAATGCTTTTATTTTGGCAGAACTACTGTATTTCTTTAGGATTGAAACACTCTACACATTGTTTTTTTCTGGATGGGTCAGAGCTTGCCTAAAGATTTAGAAATTTATCAAATTTCCCATGCAGAGATCAGCCACATATTTCTTCTTGAGTTTGACTTTTAAAAGCATCCTGAAATGGCAGTGTGGGATCCTTCCTAGTTCATTCTTATAATATAAATGTTTACAGTGCAATCAATTCTATGATGCCAAATTCTGTTCTGTGGTGTGTTCCAGGCTTTACTGTGGACAACTCCATTTTCTGTTTTAGAATGAGACATACCTGATGATTGTGGGGTAAAGCTCACAGGTGTACAAGTAAATCAGACCAAATGCAATGGCAATGGCGAATTTTCCTGTCATACTCAAGACTATAGCCAATACTTCAACATCCTGAAACAAAGAGAGAGAACCACACAGTTAAACTACAGCATATTCATCTGCAACAATGTTTTGGCAATCAGCTGTTGCGAGATGTTGCCAGCAGCAGGCCATAGTAGGGCTGCATTAAATGTGGGATCAGACACAAGTCTAAACGTCCCCCAGACATGTTCCCTTTAACCCCCTCTCAGAAGCAGGCAGCTGCCATATGTATAAACAGCTACCTTAGATGACAGGTCTATTTAAAGATTTTTTGGAGCAACGGCGGCTGTACTCAAGCCACATTGGGATATTTCAGATGTCAGCAGTGTAACTATTAGCGATGAGGGGTGGCGTGATGTTGATGGAATATCAACCCACTAACATGATCAGTTAAGTTTGTGTTTTCAGTGACTTGCTAGTGACCAAGACTGACTGAGATATTTCTTGAAAATTTCAGACCAACTGCAATACTTTAATACAGTTAAATTGTCAATATGGTAGTACTTATTTACTTATAAGGCCACACAGAATCTACAGATATTGTTTGCTATTTCTGCACAGAATTTAGTAAAAATTAAAACATGAGGGTTAATGCTGAATCATTCTAGAATATAGTAACTAAATAAAATGTAAACAAAGTGGTAAACAAAGTTTTTCACAAATCCTTTTAAAGTCCAGTACATAAATCACTAGAAAATTGTATTGAAAAATGATTTAATAAAACTTCATGCTGTTTTTTTTCTGTGGCTCAAAAGTTAATAGTTAACCTTTGTATTTATGTGAATTGATTTTTGTAATGCTTTGTTGGCTGAAGGTTCAAAAGCAGGTGCAAAACTCTAGAATTCTCACAAGGACCAGTGTGCAACACAGCACATTAGACTTATCTTAGGAAAATTGCATAAGTTGCTTCCTATCAGTTTTAATATTGATTTTAAAAAAAATCTCATGCTTGCTTATAAAGACTTGAATGAAAGCCTTAGCTCCTTAGACTGAACTTTTAACCCCTGATGTCCCTTTGTGCGCTCTATGGTCTTCTGAAGCTGTTTTAACTGTTTAAACTGTGGGCTAAGGTTTATTTAATGTTTGTTTGTTTTTTTTCTCATATGCATGTAAAGTGCTTTTATGCGCTACTTTTGAAAGTGCCAAAGCAATTTGTTGTTATTGTTATTATTTTTAGTATTATTATTAGAATTAGTAGTAGAAGTAGAAAAGGAGAAGGAAAACTCCGGATGTCAATGGCCACCAGTTTCTAATATTCTTTTGTAATCAATAGGAGAAGGAAAACTAAGTTTGAAACAAGTTCATGGTTGAGTAACTTATAACAGAATTGTCATTTTTGGATGAATTATCTCATCACTGTACTTTATGTCTGCCATATTGTCTAGAAAGTGGGCTAAACTAATATATAATCAAACTCTGCCAACAAAATAAAAAAGTGTTATCATTAACGTTATATTAACATTAACTTAGTAGTTTATCAATGTGAATTGTGGTTGTAGAAACTCCCTAACGCTTGTCATCTTTAATCAATAATTGACTGCAGTATGTGAAATGTCTAAATACATAAAATAGTAACAAACTGTTTCAGAAAGACCTATTACTTTAGGTGAGTTGCACATCCACTGGAACAAAACAAAACTACTGTATCTTAGCAATACAACTATTGCTTATGGTCGATTTGACTAAGATAACATGACAAATGTAGTTTAATCATTAATACTAAATAGAACATCTTTTAAAGCAGTTAGAAAGTAATTACTTCAAACCAAATACATTCTCGTAGCCATTGTTTGGAATGAATCACTTAATTAAATCACTTAATACTGATTTAATGACTCACTCATAATAAGAGTGACTGGTTTCCTTGCTTTCACTCTGACTCTGTGCTTTATAAAAAATGTTTTGAATCATTGCCTGCATCCTAAATCTCAGTCTTTGATAGATACTTATTTTTAATAAATAATTCCTTTGCAACCATTAGTATCAATGTGTGTGATATATATTTAATTTGGATGAACTACATTGCCATGTTATCAATGTACAGTAGGTTTGTGTTTGTTTACCAGTGGAATTCTGACAATTATTTTAAGTGCATACTATGCAATTTCAGATGCAGCAATAGCACACATAAAGACAGCCCCTTGTTGCCACCTACAGTACTATGAACTAATGTAAGCAATTATATAATTTTTTAGATTTTATAATTGTGTTTATATATACTTTTAAAGAAGAAATCTATATAGATATTTTTATTATTATAAATTCTTCCAACATTTGCAAACAATAATGGTTAAAACAATTCTAAAATACATTGAGTACATTTAAGTTTTTGTCCAGCAATTTAACATACATTCTGTACTGACGTATAGGGCATGTGCATACATGAGTTACTCAAGAACCAAGACTAATTCTGAAACCTGCAGATATGCAACTCAAGTCAACACGTTAAGGAAGCTGCCACTTGTTTTTAGTGAATTTGGCACTGACTTTGAGGAAAAGTAGTCCATTTTTTATTTATTTATTTATTTTTTACTACTTCTAACATATTCAAATGATTTTTTTATGTGCAAATAATTCCCACTGTCAGATGCTTAAACAGTGGTCTCGTGACACCAAAGATAACATCATATGAATATCTGCATTGATGCAATGTCTAACAGACAGCTGGATATTAATTATTAATTTCAAGCCAGACAAGTTTGACAGTCTGTGTGACATGCACAATATGATTTTAGGCATGTTTTGACTTGCTCCATTTCGGATGCTCTGGTCAATACAGAGAAAAAAGAAAAGAAAAAACAGAATTGTTTATCCGAAATAGCCTCAAATGGAAAGTTCGATAATAATAATAAGCTTTTTATAGGATGTTTTTTTTTTGTGTTGAACACAAAATAAGATATTTTGAAGAAAGTTGAAAACCTGTAACCATTAATCTCAATAGTAATAGTGACTAATTCTATGAAAGGCAATGGTTACAGGTTTCCAGCTTTCTTCAAGTACACACATACACACACACACACTTCCATACAACTATATATATATATATATACATATATATATGTGTGTGTGTATATATATATATATATATATGTGTGTGTGTGTGTGTGTGTGTGTGTGTGTGTGTGTGTGTGTGTGTGTGTGTGTGTGTGTGTGTGTGTGTGTGTGTGTGTGTATATATATATATATATATATATATATATATATATATATATATATATATATATATATATATAAACAATTCAGGTTTCCAGCTTTCTTCAAAATTTATTATGTAGTGTTCAATAGAAGAAAAAATCTATCCTATAAAAACCTAATTATTATTATTATTATAATTATTATTCATTCATTCATTTTCTTGTCGGCTTAGTCCCTTTATTAAGGGCAGCCGCAACCCATCTCTGGGAAACATCCACACACACTACGGACAATTTAGCCTACCCAATTCACCTGTACCGCATGTCTTTGGACTGTGGGGGAACCGGAGCACCCGGAGGAAACCCACGTGAACGCAGGGAGAACATGCAAACTCCACACAGAAACGCCAACTGAGCCGAGGCTTGAACCAACGACCCAGCGACCTTCTTGGCTGTGAGGCAACACCACTACCTACTGCGCCACTAATTCGCCTATTATTATTATCATTATCTATTTATTTATTATTATTTTTTTTTAAATATAAAAAAACTGAAACTGGTATAAAATTCGTGAAAGAAATTGATGTCAGATTTTTCTTTGTTTGGTGAACTGTTGCTTTAAAGGTGTTCCAATACCACAAATCCTACTAGGGAGTTAGAAGTGAGGGTTTCATAGCGAAGAACATAGTCCTCTTCTAATCTACACAAGCTTTTGCACTAAATTCACATCCTCTAAATAGAATAGACGGTGCTTTTAAAACCTTGTTGCTATACCAACACAGCTGCCAGTATGTTGTCACAATGATTACACGCCCCTTTCCATAGTACATGAGGTGGGTTGTGTGTGCCGTGACCAATCGTTTTATAATAAACACAAGTCAAAAATATAATAAATACAAACGTATAACTTGTCTCACTACCATTTACTCACACTTGTCAGTTTATGGAATATGGGACCTGTTAAAATCAAAACTTAAAAGTATAATAAATGTATCACTGCTGTTAAAGCTCTACGGAAAGAAACCGGAGAAATTGGGTGCAGAAAGATTCATTAAATACAGAACATGAGATGCAAGCAGCTGCCTCAGTTACCATGTGAAAAACAAACACACGCACACATGCACTCTGCTGCCAGGGTTAATCATTCATTTCAATAATCACCCAGTTCCTCCCAGGAACTAAATGATGATTACAACACTAGCTTGCATATTGCATATTGATTCTAGGTCAATCAGAACAAAAATCAATTTGAGACACGTACTTCCCTCAAAATAGTAATTTCTTTTGTGCTTCATTTATTGCTCAAAACGGCCTGCCAACTGCCATAAATGCTCTATGAAATTAAAGGCCCCACTTTATTTTGAGTGCCCTTAACTACTAGGCACTCACGTCAACAAATTATTACAATGTTCTTATTGTGTTCGTCTTGTATTGTGCTTGAGGTACTATTGAAGTGTTGAACAGTATAGTTTGGTAGTAGTGTGGGTTCAATTGTAAGGGATGTAATTATAAATGCAATTACAGAAATGAATTACACGGAGATACATTTTAAAATATAAGTAAAAGCACTCTTGTACATAATAAGTGGATTGCACCAAATGATTAATTTAAATGTCAGTACAGTGTAATATAACTAAAGCTAACCTAAAGCAGTACCAAACTGAGAAATAGCGTTTAGATTTCTGTGTAGCAAATTCATTTTAAAGTGTGTGTTTTTCTTAAAAGCTCAACAAAACTTCACTATCTATTTTCTAAAAGAACGTTCTTAAATGAATAAACCAATGATGTTTGCAGTTGTTCTCCAGTTATTTGTGCCACTTATATGCACTCCTGATAGCTAACATTCATCTGCCTTCACTCTTAGCTTAACACCCAAATCTCAGTTTAACCGATAGCCGATGCACTAAGCAAAGTCCCTCAGTTGAAGGGTTTATTGGAGCTACACTGTCAACTGTACAGACATCAATTGATTGATTGATTGATTGATTGATCAATCGATTGATTGAGCAAAAGTTATTAGCAATCCTTTTTTAAAAATAAGCATATTTTGTTTTCTATTATGTATGTGTGTGTGTGTGTGTGTGTGTGTATACACACACACACACACACACACACACACACACACACACACACACACACACACACACACACACACACACACACACACACACACACACAGGGTGGGCCTTTTATATGGATACATCTTAATAAAATGGGAATGTTCCTGTTTGTGGCACATTAGTATATGTAAGGGGGCAAACTTTTCAAGATGGGTGGTGACAATGGTGGCCATTTTGAAGACGGCCACCGCCGGAGAAATGCCAGCACAGGCTTCAAGTATCTGTAGTTTCCAGTGCTGCATATCTTGTATCTTCCCAATAAGTTTGATGTGTCAAATGACCCTCTTCCTAAAAGTTCCAAAAGTTGGATCCAGGATGGTCGACTTCAAAATAGCCACCATGGTCACCACCCATCTTGAAAAGTTTTCCCCCTCACATATACTAATGTGCCACAAACAGGACATTAATTATATATAATAATATAATAATGTTTAAAATTTGCAATGCAAGCATTTTGCATCATGTTTTACCATAAGAGCCTCCTTCAATACCACCAATTTGATGCCATAACTAAAAGTAAAACATTCAACAATTTACAATGATGTGTTTCATTGTAATTAAACTGCTATATTTGAGTTTGCATGTTCCTCAATAGATCTCATACCTGGGGCACCACAATAATAAGCATGCAGGCCACTCCACCGAGCAGTAGAGCCGGGGCACATGTCTTCTTCCTACCAAACCGATCCATTGCAAAGCAGCCAATCAGGTACGAAGGAACCTCAACAGCACCTAACAACAGCCAGAAAAAGTATATTGAATGTACTGCTAATGTAGTATAATATGAAAATTAATTCAGTGCAAGGTTATATCCTAAAGGTGTTTAAATGTTTTTGTCAGTTTTGTTGTATTTTCATAAACAAATTTTGATCTAAAATTAGCAGTTTGACTAAATATAATTGTTTTATTGAAAAAGGTTTGTGCTCGTGCTCATAAGTTTAAAACCACTGAATAGCAATCTGCATTAAGCTTTTAAAGTGTTAGTTCACCCAATAAAAAGTCTGTTGTCAATAATCCACACTCATGTTGTTCCAGTCCCTCTCATCTTTGGAACACAAATTATCTAGATATTTTAGATGATTTTCGATAACCACCTCATCCTCCATTGACTGCAATGGTTTTGAGACATACATAGTCCAGAAAAAAACTGTAAAAATGACCCTGTTCACCTATGACTTCTGTGTCAGATTGGGATGTGAATTTACCACAGGCAATATGCTGCTGTAATGGCAACACATCATACTGTCTGTAGTGTATGCACTCCCTAACCTGATGCAGGAGAGAAGACAAAGGCAAATAAAGTAATTTGTTTATTATTGCACAAAGGTGTTTTTGGCACTTTGATGTGATTCACTTCAACTGTAATCACATGAAGTTACATGGAATGGTTTAATTATGTTTTTGGTTCCCTTTACTGGACTTCTCAGGACTGCAGCTGTATAGAAGATGAGAGAGCGCTCAGATTTCATCCAAAATATTCAGAAGACAAACGTAGGTCTCAGAGGATAAGAACGACATGAGGTTGAGTAATTATTAACATAATTTTTATTTCTGGCTGGACTAACCCTTAAAGGAAAATGCTAAATTATTGAAGAATGGTCACATGTGTACAAAATGTCATTTGTCAATAGGTACATATTCCAGGTGCTTTGGGGGCAACCAATAAGTAAAAGTTAGGATTTTAATTTCAATTTTTTTGTTTTGTTTTTCAATTTTATACAGAATCCTATTGTATACCACCAAAACACAGGTAGTATAAGTCACACTTTGAAATGGCAATAAAACAACACAATGTAAAAATGTACAGAATTGTCCCTGTATGAATAAGTGCACAAACCACTCCTGTGATGCTTTTATAATACTCCTCCATCAAATTTAACAGCTACACGCTCCATTCATTGTTATAGCAAGACAATAGAAAACAGCCCATTATTTGAAAAAAAAAAAAAAATATATATATATATATATATATATATATATATATATATATATATATATATATATATATATATATATATATATATATATATATATATATATAACATGTTTAAAATGACATAAGACTGCATCAATACATGCGCACACATTAGTCACATTACCAGCCAAGAAGAGGTTGATATACTGGTTTCCTCCCAAGTTGACAGAGCCCAGGCTAAAGACGTAGTATCCCAAGCTTCCGATAAACCAGATAGCCCAGCAGGTGGCACTACGGCCAGCCATTTTCAAGCTTCCAAACATGTCCAGCATGCTCAGCCTTTTCTCAACTTCCATTGCCTGTTTATTATCCTTCAGTGGTGTTCTATCACATCCATCTTGTAAATCTGACACCTAAGATCAGTGAAGCATTGGAAGTAAACATTAGTTTACCACATTGCTTACAAAACTTCTAATTTTTTTATTAATCCCTTACAATATTATAATATTTATAATATTATCAGGAAAGTGTATAGGTTCAAATTTTAGTGTAGGTTTGTAATTGTAAAAAATGTGATGAAATATGTTCTATTTGCTACTATCATTGCACATTTTGATAATATACTGCATGTGTAGTAGATTTTGAAGTTTTCGTGCATTTCTTTTTATGTACATTTTAACACACAGTACCAATTTATTACTGTGTGCAACTTATTTCTATTTCTTTATTTTAACATGAGGTGCCCATCAATTTTTACAGAATGTTTTAAATCAATTCAATTATGGTGGAACTACCTTTTTTTTCCAAAAGATTCTGAAAAATGTCTGCTATCTGCATAATTATGACAGAATTCTGTGCATTGCTATTGAGTGAGTCTACCTTAAGTGTGGGTGGCAGGCCATTGATGTAGGCCATAGTGTCCAACAGCTCCTGGGCCTCCTTGTACCGGCCTTTAGCCATCAGGTAGAAAGGCGTTTCAGGAAACTTCCAGCAGTAAAGTAAGAACGGGGAGGTACTGAGTGTGAGGATGATCTGGTAGATCCACCAGACGCGAACAAGGTAACCCACTAGAGCCACTACCATAATGCCAACAGCAAAGGCTGCGTGCACATGCATAGAGGTCCATGTGCGCACCTTAATTCCTGTAAACTCTGTCACGTACACAAAGACTACAACAAGATACCCACTTGATACCTGTCAACACACAGAAAGAACAATTTAGGCTAAATTAATCGACAGTCAGGTGGAAACAGCACAGATGGCAATGAAGCATTTTCTTGTATGAGTTTTTTTTTTTTTTTACCTCCAGAGATGTTGATTTTTAAAGAAATTGTTAACCCAAAAATGAAAATATGCTACTCATTTATTCCATCCAAGACATAGGTGACTTTACAGTAAAACAGATTACTTAAGTAAAGTGATTGTTGAGCTCAAACTGTGGTTCTTGGTAATTCTCAGAATGCAAGTCAATGGCAAACATCACCGTGAGAGTCCAAACAAATCATAGTAAATTAACACCCATGGCTCCTGACACTGCATTAAAGTGTTATAAAATGAAATGACTGATTTGACCTCTCAAAGTGTCAGTAGCAGTTGATTAGCTTTTTATATATCACCAAGAAGCAAGGTTTCAACTAAAGATATTTGATCTAATGTTTTACAAAAAACTAAGCTACATTTTAGATGGGCTGAATGTGAGTTTATACATTTCTAGCGTGTGTGTGTGTGTGTGTGTGTGTGTGTGTGTGTTTCTACCTCATTACGATATTTTATCAAAAATTGTGGTAAATTAATTTAGCTTTCTACATAAACTGAGTTAATTACGCATTCTAAATCAATAATCTGATATATTAAAATCTAGGAAACTGTTTTAATGCAGTTGACATTCACAACTGATTTATTTTGACTTTATTTCGGCAAACAAGAAGCTTTTTGGGTGGGGGCTGTTTTTGACATGTTAAATTTGATTAGTTGTTTCTGGTCAGTTTTGTCTTAGATGATTGCACTATGATGGGATTTAGATTTTAAATTAAAATGAAACAGCAAGTAAAAAAGAGTGTGGAATAAACAAAGAAAAAAGGGAACAGATGGAAAGACTGATGTTTAAAGAAACAGCTTTAAAGGTTCCATGAAATTAAAATATAGTTTTTTTTTAGATGTTAGTATCTGTATTGTTAGTTTTTAGGATATCTAGTGTGTTTGCATGTTTTGGTTGATATTTATGTTAAGTATCGAATAAAAATGGACGTCAGTTCACAGGACTTTATCTAATCAGACTTGGCGATATCACCACCATCCCTCAGATTATGAACTACCTGCAGAATTGTAATTTAAGAGGCATTCGATGTAAGCATTTGTGAATGCAGATATAAAGGCAGACATTCAGAATATGGACCAATCAGCTTACCGTGGCGAGAAGGAATCGCATCACCACAAAGAGATAGTAGTTTCCTGTAAATGCTACCGTGACCCCAAAAATAAACTGGCACAAGCTGGTAGCCATGAGAACAGGACGTCTGCCAATTCTGGAAAAAAGTAAAGAATATATTGTTCATCATTTCCAACAGAAACCCATTTATTGAATATGCCTACAGACAACAAAGTAGATTAATATAAATGTTTTTTTTTTAATAGCTTTGTTACTTGATAATCATACAGGTAAACAGCAGTTTTAATTTAAACAAGATAAGTTTTTTATCAAAGCAACCCAGTGGGCTGTTTTTGCTTGACTTCACCTTTGTCCGTTTCAAATTTGATTCCATTCCAAATGAGACTGACATATTTAATGTCATATTGTTCTATTGCTGTAAAACTAGGACCAATCTGTGAGATGAACACAAACAAATACCTACAGTTCTCTGCTGTCTAGTGTGGAAATGGACAGTCATTACCAGCCTTCTGGAATGTGAACCTGTGGTATCCTGTTTATGTGCAACCATGCAGTGTGACTGCACATCCTGTGAAGCTCTCTTAGTGCTCTTAGCTATCTTATTGGAAATTCAAATATTTGCCAATTTGTAAAGCATTACGCCATATTTAATATTGAGGTTTAATGTAGTTTCATAACACAGAGTCAATTTGTCTTGTTATTCAAGTGCACTGTTCTGTCAGAAACTGCTGGTAAAAACTCTGACAACTTGTTTTAATATTAAATATTATTTAATAAATAATGTTTAAATTTTAGTCCAAAATATCACTTTACTCCTGTTGGTACTGTGTTCTTTAAAACGTGCCCCAATCTACACTCAAAAAAGGACGTTTGCTGTTTGTTCAAGCCACTTTTTTTTTTTTTTAATAAACTGAAACAACACAACTCAAAGTTTTTTGGGGAAACAAATTAACCTTTATGTTAAATCCACTCGTTTGTAAAGTTAATGTAATTAACAATTATCAATTGCGTGGAACTCAGCATATTTTACATTGTGCATGTACTGTATGCTCACTTTAATTCTCTGGACTGATGTACGCCATTTTATTTATCTTGTTCATCTGTTGCTTTGAATACATGGTTTATGTGGTATGAAAAATACCATACAGTTCAGTTCACCCAGAACTGAAAATTCTGTCATCATTTACTCACCCTTCACTTGTCACAAACATGTTTGACTTTCTTTCTTCTGTTGAACACAAATGAAGATATTTTGAAGAATGATATAAACTGGTAACCATTGATTGCCATAGTATTTGATTTTCCTTCTATGGATGTCAGTGGTTACCGGTGAATATGTTCTTCAACATGAAAAATAAACTTGCGTGTTTTCCTAGATTTTTTGAGTATTTAATTTAGTTTTATTTTATGTCTGATTTTTCCCCTCTCTTTTTTACACAATAAAAAACTTATAAAGGAGTGGGAACAGAGGGACAGATTTGTATAAAAAGAAAAAAGAGAATAGTGTGAGGACATCTGAAATCCTCATTGCTCTATTAAAATGCTTACAAAATGACTAAACCAATCAAGTCATTGATTTTTTTAAGGGTTAGATTCATGAGGGTGTACTGAATATAATTAATAATAATTTACCTATCTGCTGCATCCCCAAACATCAATGCTCCAATCAAAACTCCCAGCATGAAAGTTGGTTGTGTAAGCTTGGCTAGCCATTCCCTCTCGCACACCAGGTCCCAGTCTGTTACGATGCTTTGCTCAACCTCACTGTGATCATATACAAATGCACCACAAGACTCCACGGATTTGTTCCCAAAAAATTCATATTGAAAATTAATGGCATCAAGTCGCAGTGCTTTTAAACAAGGACTAAGTTCCCACTGGTCTCCTTGAGATGTCCGTACAACCACAGGTCCATCACCTGTCTTATAATGAGTCCAGATATCTGCCAGGGATGTGAAAGAAAGGTTTTTGTAGAGAACATCTGTGATATTCAAAGGAGGATTACAAAGAAATTTAGGTGTTTCGACTAAGAAAACTGAGGCCAGGTAATGTATTCCACAAGAGATGGCCTGGAAAATTGCAGCAAAGTAGAGGCATGCCTGAAACCTGAAGAGAAAGTAGAAGGTTAAATTGGAAATTAATTACTGACTGAATAACACATCCTTAAGACTCAAGGAGAAAATAATCGAGGCTATCATTGGAATTAGTTATTAGTTTGTTCATTTATTTCCTTTTCAGCTTTGTCCCTTTATTAATCTGGGGTCGCCACAGCAGTATGAACTGCCAACTTATACAGCATACAGTATGTTTTACGCAGCGGATGCACTTCCAGCTGCAACCCATCTCTAATGAAACATCCACACACACACTAATACACTACGGACAATTTAGAATACTCAATTCACCTGTACTGCATATCTTTGGACTGTGGGGGAAACCAGAGCACCCGGAGGAAACCCACGAGAATGCAGGGAGAACATGCAAACTCCATATAGAAATGCCAACTGGCCCAGCTGAAACTCGAACCAGCGATCTTCTTGCTGTGTGGCGACAGCACTACCTACTGTGCCACTGCGTCACCCAGAATTATTTTTTACTCAAGGTAAAAGGTACTGAAAGTTCCAAAAGGGCCGCAGCTATACACAGTTTAGTTCCAACCCTAATTAAACACACCTGATCAAACTAATTGAGTCCTTCAGGCTTGTTTGAAACCTACAGGTAAGTGTGTTGGAGCAGGGTTGGAACTTAACTGTGCAGGGCTTCGGCCCTCCAGGAATTGAGTTTGACACCCCTGCTTTAGGTTATAAGTTAGAGGCAGAATTGACATGGTTTTATTTATTCATTTAGTTAGTTGGTTAGTTTATTAGTTCCCGAAACTACTGAATATCCAGTTTTACATTAAACTTTTCATAACCTTCCATACAGCAGGACAAACAATATTGTAAATAGCGACATGCATTAACTGGGATGAATGCAATACAAATCTGTTTACAATATCTTTCTCCCATATTACACTGGATGTTCAAAGCGAGCAGGCAGTGTATACTTTTGTATATTCAGTATTTATCCAAAAAGAATGGAAGTGAAATGTGACACTTGCCTCATATGCGGGACTCATTGTAACATGTGAGGGAAGGACAAATTGCAACATGACCATATGATAGTTTTAAATGTTTTCTGAAATATCTATCTGAATAATGTTAGCGTATTAACTTTTTAAAATAAAATAACTGGCCAAGCTTTTTATGAATTAATTAAATACATAAATGTCGGAGTTTTTTTTTTTGTTTGTTTGTTGTTTTTTTGCAATGAACACTGCAACCAGGACATCATGGTCATACATATAACGGGACCTAATCGCAACACAGCTGTGCATAGGTAAGAAAATTCACATTTTCACACATTCAGAAAAAAAGTGCATCGTTAGTGTCACAAAGTATCAAATAAAAGCAGGGTTCATTGTAACAGTTAAAAAGGTTCTCATCTGCACAACTTCTAGTCGGTCAAAAAAAAAACTTTAAGTGATATATAACAGACTAGACGTAAAAAAAATAAAAACGCCTTATTTTTTGTCACTCACTCATCTCCTTTGAATTCCATCTTTAACGGGTCATGGTTCGCCAAAATATTCTTATATTCAGATTAAATAAATATTCAACAATATCACTTAAATTTCTTAAGTTATGCTTGTGAAAGTATTTAAACCATGTGTGTAAACTTGTTCTACCTGCTCACCCAAGCACCTTAGCTTCGGGCGAATTTACAGAGAACCAAATTAAATGAAGAAAAAAAGATTCATAGGATTATGAATACGATATTTTATGGTCAGCATTAAATACTGACAACAAAAAATGCCTCTGACTTCGCGAGGACAAAAAAGTAGCATACCTTTTAAAGTGTCCAAGTTCGTCAAAAAGCCTCTCAACGCCGGTGGTCATTTTAGGCTGGTTTGGGTCCTCAACAGTGTGAAGAGCTCTTTACTGACTCTTTTCAATTTGTACATGTTTGAGATCATAGATCCTTAGTAGGAGGGGCGGTTTCGGCGGGGAACTTTCCACTCCACGGCTAGCAATGATTAAATCCAAAAAGTTTGGGTAAGGTTTGGTAATGCGACACCCCGAAGACCGAAGAGCCACAAGTGCCCTGAACAGCTGAAATTAGATTATGTTGCTTCATCCTCGTATGCTTCAAGTGTGCCAGAGTTGTTTTCTATCGTGCGTAACTCATGTCAAGGGCTGAAAGAAGTGACAAAGCACTTCGCGGTGCCTCTGGAAATATTTTTATACGTGTAAACGTGCCCCTTTACCTGAACATATCTCTCTATGTGTCTGTAATGGATATTTGTGAATCCTTTTCATCAAAAACGATCTAATCATTCTAGCTTATGTTTATCCAATCAATGTTTCATGTTAATTTTTCATACACTTTAAATATATTAGCAGTGTGATTTATTTTGTCTTCTGTTTATTTACATTTCCAAATTACATTATGGGGCCTTATTCAGCTGCAGGAACAACTTTTGATCTTAAACATTTTGGGGTTTGTCAAGTAAAACTAGAGCTAAAAACAGGCAGCGACCGGCCAGTAGTGTTCAAGTTATTGTTTGTAGATTTATAAATTTTTTTTATAAAATATACAAACAACAGCAAAAGTTGTTGAGCACAGATTACTGTAATCTGGGTTTATAAGTAAACACAAAATACTCAAGACTCCTGAGCTACATACAGCTGTTTATTAACATATTTTTTGCAGTGTTATCATATTGAGAATTACATTGTGAATGCTGTTCCAAACGCATAGTTTACTCATGACAATTTTTTATTAATTAATAGGGGTTACACGGTGGCAGTTTTATTGATAAAACTGTATCTTGTAATTTTAGAGCTTCTCAAAAAACTCAACTGTCAACTTTATTAAATAAAATGAGTGTAGTTAACTCAAAATTTACTGCAAGTTAAATCTACTCATTTCAAAAGAGTTTTGAACTCAATGTTGAAGGTGATAAGTTATTTAAATACCTCATTATTTCAACTTAAATTGAGTAAGTTCACAGTACTTTAATGATTAGTTTTTGACTGAAATGGTGTGTAGAAATTGGTTTCCTCAAACTAATTGTGTTGCCTTAACCTACACTGAAAAAAGTGTTGCATGCAGAACTGTTGCAAACAATTTATTTGTGTTGAATTTAAACAAACAAATTAAGTTTAATAATGTTCAACGTAATTTGTTTGTTTAAATTCAACACAAATAAATTGTTTACAACCACTTAACGTAAAAAAATTGAGTAAATCCAAGGAATGTATAATTTTTTTTCAGTGTATTAGGTTTTACAGTACTCGGTTGGTTTGAGTTCTCCTTAAGTGCTCAAATTGCTTCATTTACTCAAATGGATTAAGTTCAAAGTACTCAATAGGATTATTTTTGTAGTCATGACACTCAACTACACTGTTAAACCCAAAAAGTTTAAACAACTTAAACTTTAAGTTATTTTAACTTTTTGGGTTTTACAGTGTAGTTGAGTGTTATGACTCTCATCGAACAAGTCATTATTATTGTTTCGGCCACACTGTTGTTTGATTTAATTATTTGCTAATTCCCATTGGATGTACAGTAGATCCAGAACCTACAGTATCTCAGTGCTAAAGTTACCTCTTTAAAATACAGTGCCACAGCAAGATGTACATATGACAATGTATGCTGCTATATATAAATCATATACAGACAAGTACATAATAAAATAGCTGCTTCATTGAAATAGGAAATTAGAGCATATTGACTGAAATGCATGCAAAAATATAGTAGATGCAATACTTGTACAAATCTGATTATCTGATATATATTTCAGTTAGGTTGTAGATATATTCATAACTTTCTAAAACATTTTATTAACCCATTTTTTAGTTTAATGCTTTCTGCCTCATTCTTTTTAACACCTTATGTTCTTCTCAAAATCATTTTTTTTAAATGTTTTCTATGCCTTTATCTTTAATGTTCGCTGTCAACAATTCAGCGTGTTTACCACAAGGGGGCAGAGTAAAGCTTTACTGATTATGTGCCCTTTGCCAAATAAACAGGAAAAGGCTCAACTTTGTTTAAAAGAAAACTGCTGAATTTATTGCATAGTAAAAAAAAAAACAAGTTAAAATTAATTCAGTTTTAAATTAGTGTTTGCTGGTGTTATTCCAGTTTTAAAAGGTAAGGCAGACATCAGTTTGTAAGCAAATCCAAAATATTTTTAATGAAGATTAAATGATTTTCAGTTTATATGTCAAAAAGGAGTAGTTAACATGTGTTAACCTGAAGCTGGTTAAAATAAGGTTCAATAACCACTAATCAAAGCAATTGATTTACTAGATTTTTCAGGTATGGGATTGAGTAAAATGTTAGTAGTTTTTTTTACCTCTACAAAAGTTCTGATAAACTTTTTTCTTCCTAATGAAAAAAATAGAATAAAATATTTTATTTGTAATTTTTTTTAAGTCACCAGTAGTTTGCATAAAAAACTAAAATGTACCCATGTACCACTGCTTATTTTTCATTTTGTTGCATGTTATTACACCTGTATATTCAATTATATTATATTATTGAATGGTCCAAACTAGTTTAAAACACTTCTAGAATATAGAAATGACAAGATTGGGTCGTGTTGCATAATAAAAGTTCTTTATTGATCCCCATCCATCATGCCATTAATGTTGGATACAGAACAAGGATGACAATAGGTTGCAGTTGACATTTTTGATAACTAGCTTAGTATTTCAATCCTCATTTATACAAATAGAATAATAGAGCAGCATAACAATGAGACATGTTTTGAGTCAGTAATTGCTTTATATACATGTTTGTACTATACTTCAGTGAAGTGTCCATTGGCTTCGATGTCCAAGAATGTTCATTTCAAAAGATGGTAGTGTTTACTTAATTTACTTTCTGTTCAGAATGACCATATTACTGGAAAAATGGGAGAGGAAGCTCAAATTGATGTATTCCATTATTTGCATTCAACACTTTCCCTATGTTTTGAGAAATTTCATATATTTTAATTGCAGGGATTGAAAAACCAAAGATGACTGCCTCACTAATGTCTTCTATGATCTTCATCAGCTCCTGGTAGAACGTGTTAATGGCCGCGGCAATATCTTCTAATAAACTTAAATTCATTTTGTCCACAAATTCTTGTCCTTTTTCAACAACCTCTTGTAAAGTTTGTCCAAGTTTCTTAAGAACTACATCAGGACTTTCGATTTGCTTCATTGCATCTGCTATCATAACTAGGTTGCTTCTCAGGATACTTTGCACATTTTGTTGGAACTCAGCTACTGTCATGACCTTTCCATTGGGAAATGTCAATTGAATTGTATTAAAGTTATCCATGATGGGAGAGAAGTATACCTCTAAGTTGTTACCAAAATTCCTCAGCATTTCTACAACAACTAATTGGATTTTCTTGCAAATTTCAGCCAGTGTAGCTTCATTCATTCCAGGCAGTTTATATTGTGAAATCTCTTTTACGAGTACGATGGCATTGTCAATCAAGACCTGGATGGTCTTTTGGGATGTGACAACTACATTTCTGAAAAGTTGGGATAACTCACTAACGCCTGGTGTAGCTCTGCGGGCAGCAGAGAGTCCATTTGAAATTACTCCATAAACATCGTCAGCAACAAAAATTGGAAAAGCGAGACCATATTCTCTTGCTAATCCTGCAAGTTTAAATGAGATTTTTTCTAGAGTATTCATTAAGCCTTCAAACATGGATTGTGCAGCCTTTATATTGCCAGTGACCAACAGTACTTTTTCATCTCCCTTTGGTACGGCTCTGACGCTTAGGATGTCGACATCATCATCTGGTGCAAACTGCAGAAAATACAACAATTATAATTTTAGAAACCTTACCAATATTACACATATGAATATTAAATAAGTGCAAGCAGGAAACAAAGAGAACAAAGAGTACGCATGAATTATTATCTGAAAAACAAGACAAAAAAACTGCAACTTACAGCATAACGACAGTAGAGCCTTGCATTCATTTGGGATGGAATATTTCCTTGGAGCTGAAAGCCAAGGAGGCCAGACCCCGGTGTGGAAACAGAGCCACTTATCCCATCACTCCGAGCAGCATAGCGAAGGTTAACATCGGTAAATGTTTGGCTGGTGATGTCCACATTCAGAATATGGCTCCTTTCGCTAATGATAAGTAGAATTTAGATTTACACTCAGAATTGCTTTATAAAATAAATTATAATTGCAAACATAGTACTAATATTCAAACAAAAAATCAGAAAGATTTTTTATTTACCTCATGCGAATAGCATTGCTGATATCCATAGTGAAGTCCTGATGTGTAAGTACAGCGTTAGCTCCGACAACAAGGGCACCATTCTCCATAGTAGAACTCATGGAGCCTGTTTTGTGTAAAAGCACACAAATCCAAGATTTAATTTCCTTTTATTAACATTGAGTATCATTGTACATATAGTATATGTTGAAACTTACTGTCAAGATCATACTGCAGGCGCACAACTGGTGAAGTGGCTGAAGCCTTCAGAACCGTTTTGTAATCTGGGGCATTACCGTCTAGTTTAGCACGAACATCTGTGGTGTATACCGGAGACTTGATTGTTGAAAGGATATCAATTTTCTGCTTGGGAGCACTGAGATCTACTTTCATTGTCTCGAAGATGCTAAGTTCACCAAAGGTGCTCGGTTGAGACAAGTCTATTTTCATATCAGCCACCAGTGACTTCAGAAGAGCCATATCGAGAGTAGCCTGGCTGGAATGAACTCCTTTAGTGTTGAAAGATCCAACATTTGCTTCATTATTGGAAGTAAACTTCATTGTAGCATATACGTGCTCATTGGCTGTCTCTACAGACAGGTTTTCATCCACATCAAAAGCCACCTTGAAATCACCATAGTTCAGGTCTCCATTACCACCAGTCTTAAGGGCATATCGCAAACTATTACCATTCACATACAGGGATTCATCGTAATTCAGAGTTCCTTTCAAAATACCACGATCTAGGAATGTTCCATCAATATTGCTCTTTATAAGTGTCTCAGCAGAGATAAACGTACGAGTTCCTTCGCCTTTTAAGATGGTTTCAGCATTTCCCTTTCCAACAAGCTTAATAATGGGAACGTCAAAGTTGTAATCCATCTTAAATGTTGAGTCTGCTTTTGGGTTGGCCTTGTTGTCAGCAGTAAGTTGGTGGTTGGCATTAGCTGTAAGAATTGGTAGATTCATTTTTGCATCTGTGGCCATAGACAGTGTAACTTCAAAGTTATTCAGGTTCATAGTTGCAGTGCTTTCATGGGTTCCTTCAATGTGGCGATTTTCTAGAAGCAAAGAATTGGCTAATTTGAATCCACTTTTGGTGCTCAGACTGCTGGTTCCTTCAAGCTTGGCCTTCAGTGACTCAAACTCAGAAGCAGTGATGACTCCAAAACGAATTACAGGGTTATCCTTCTGATAGAAACCAGCATTGGCATTAAGATTGAATATGGAGGACTTGAAAGACAACTCAGAGGTTAAGTCATTCTTCTGGTAAACCATCTTTGCATCTACATCAATGGCCTGGTCGAAGTCAGTCAAAACATGCTTAAGCCCAGTCTGTTCATATAGATTGATGTTACTGATTTCTGGAATTTCAATTACCATAGTTAGTGTTTCTAATTCCATTGCTGGAATACTGAAAGGGATTGTTAGGAATTCCAAATTAGCCTCGCCATTTACTGCAGCATAAATGCCAGCCTCATCCTCGTTGTTGGCCAATGTGAAATTGTGACTGTACTTGTACTGGTTAAAGCGGGCAAGTAACCCAGTGCTCAACATCTGCTCGTCGCTATTAAGGATGACAGTATAATTGTTCTGAAGATCAATCTTAGCAGACAGGGGCTCTACAAGGTTGAGCTTAGTATTAGCCTTGTTCTTGAAATCAAGGACTACCTCAAAAGGTTGCACTAAGAAGTTAAAGGCACTGGTGAAGGTACCACTGAGCAGTCCAGCATATTTTGTGTCAAGGTCAGCCTTCATCTCTACTTTCATTTGTCTGAGATCCGCCTTTCCAGCTGCATTCAGTAAAAATAACTCAGAATCACTAGTTCCTTCAATGCTGGCAGTGAAGTCGACATAGCTCAGAGCAACACCGTCAGCTTTAATACTTTTTTTAATGTTTGAAACAGAACTGCTGGAATCCACAGAAATGATCAGAGAGAATGTTGTTGGAGTAATAATTATAGATGAACTACTCTTGCCAGTGATATCATCAGACTTTTCGAGCACAGATATATGTCCCTTGGCCTCTTCTTCCATGGTCAGAAGGAGTTTTAGACCATCCTGCTTTAGAATTATATCATTACCGTAATAATATTCACTGTTCCAAAGGTCTGCATTTAACTTGTCATTATATGTTGTTTTGATATTTGCAGATATTCCACCTGCCAGGGCAAAGAAAGCAGTGTTAACGATGTTAGCATTATAGGTGGAAGAGGTAATCTTCATGGTGCTCTTGGAAGAAGCCTGGGCTGAGAGGCCATAAAGTGAGACTGAGGATTGATGGTCAATGGCTAGTACACTGTGAGTGATCTTCAGGGTTTCTGCAAGAATCACACGACTCATTTTAGGCATGGCAACACGAGCTGTGGAGTCCAAGGTGTATTTAAGAAGGTCATATTCTGAAGATCCATGTGAGGTAATGTGCCCTACAAACTGAGGGGTTTCTGCACTTTCAGTAGAGTTTAGGAATTCTACTGTAGTTCTCATGTTGAAAATTGGAATGGTGACTCTAACCTCACCATACAACTTTCCAAAGCATGGCACCATGACCTCAGTAGGAACTCCAGGGAGGGTGAATTCTGGGATTGTCAGATCAGAAAATTTGTGCTTGCTGATGTATTTAGGAATTTCTGGGAGAGAGATCTCTGGTAAGCTTATCTCTGGCAGTGTGATGGCAGAGATGTCAGGCATGTAGACAATTCTAAGGTCACCAAAGATGTTCTCGACAGCTGGCATTATTTCAAAGTTCGCAATGAAGTGCAGGAGATCTAATAGTCCCTGCTTGATGTCAGCATATTCTACTCTGATTGGTGGCACAGTGTAATATTGCAGAATTGTAAACCCTGGAAGGTCAATCAGTGAAGATGGGAGGTTGATTTCCTGAAGATTCTTTAAGCTTATTTTTATGGATGGCACAACAAGGTCAGTCAGTGGAAAAATGAAAGATGGAATCTTAAATTCAGCTGTTCTCAGTACTGTTTTGACTCTGTCACAGATTTGCTTCAGCTCGTTGACAACTGCTTGATCTTTAAGGATGTTTTGGATCACTTGCATAACAGCACTGCATGCATCTGTTGCAGTGGTCACAACCTTGGTGGAGATGCTACTTGCGTGCTTCAGAAACTTCTGGATTTCTTCTCTGATATCAATGTCTGCAAGTATTTTCCTAAGGTCCTCAATGAGTGCCTCGGTGTCAATGAAGACTACACTATCGACAATGTCACTGAATTTTTTGACGACATCCACAACTTTGACTTTTTCCAGCTTTTCGATGCAAGCGCTCATAGATGACAAAGCATAGTTAACAAACTCTCTGATTGCCTCAAGCTTTTGACGGATTTCAAGTGACAAACTCATGGTGTAAAGATCATTTGTTAACTTCTTGATTTTCTGATTGGCCTCATCCACAAATGCGTTGTAGTCAAATGATCTAATATATTTAATGCAGTGGTTTAGGCAGTTGTTCAGATCTTCAATGATTTCCTTTGCCTCTGTTGTTTTCAAGTAGTTGATGGCCTTATCCACCAGCTCAGTGACAGGGGTCAGAATAGATTTCAAAGTGTCCGCAAGAGTCTTAACAGTTTCTTCAATGTTGAACTTCTTGATAAGCTCAACAACTTTTTTGAGGAGAGTTTCGATCTTCTTGTCAACCCCAGATTTCACCAGAATTTCTCTCACATTTGTATAGATGGCATTCATTCTGTTACCCAGTAGATTAAGCAGTTGTTTTGCTTTTTCAAGAATCTTGCTGATTTGCTCTGTTGGGATTTTAGCCACCAGATTGTCTGCATAGTCTCTGAATCTGGCTGAGGTAACAAAGTTCTTCACATCCTCAGTGAACTTTTCTTGGTCAAAGTTTGCAACAAACTGCTTCAGTTCACTCAAAATTTCCTCCACTTTGGATTTAATAGCAAAATATTCATCAACATATTGCTTGAAGACTTCCCTGCTGCCCTTTATACTCATTACATCGATTTCCCTAAGAAATTTTTCAATAGCCTCAATAACAGTGAGAACAATGGCTTTGACGTCATATTTCTCATTGAATGAATTCAGGATATCTGTAAACCTCTGTATTGCAGCATCAGATGGTGTGCCACTTGTAATTATTTCCCTCACAATCTTTTCTATCTCTACTACATAAGTGTCAAGTTCAGTGACTAGCTTCAACAAAACAGGCTTTAGATTCATCAGAGAAGCCTCCAGGTCGTCGAGAGTAATTCCATAGTCCTCATACAGCGCAGTCAGGTCCTTGCTGAATTTTATGATTTTCTCTTCCAGATTCAGTTCATTCACAAAGTCACTAACATATGTGGCCAGTTTCTGAATTTCTACAATGATTTCTTCTCTGTTGATATAACTCTGCATGGCCTCAACAATCCTCAAAACTGCAAGTTTCATGTGTTGCAGGTCAAATGGAAACTCATCAATAAATGGCAGACTTAAGGCACGGCTGTTGCTGTTTTTATCATATTTTAGGAAGGCAGAGAAAAAGTGGTCTTGATTGTCAGAGTCAACTGTATTGAAGATGTTGGTGATGATGGATCCAGACATTTCAACTCCAAGTCTTTCAGGGGTATTGTAAGCACTCAAGTCTTTGTTAAACTCATGGTTGTTGAACTTAGATTTTACTCTCACTGTGGCCTTTTGCTCAGACGGTGTCAGCACAGTATCAATTTTATTATCAAGGTTGGTTTCGAATACCAGATCATCATACAGGTTGTAAGTTGTTGAGACTCTGCATTCATGTGAGTGTGCAAAAGCAAGTGGTTCTGCCTTCATAAGGAATTTAGAGTAGACTTGTGCGCTTTGTTTTCCATACAGATACAAATCCCCATCTGCATTGACCATTGCATCAACGTTGAATCTGAAGGGAACAGCAGCGGCATGTAAGTCGCTATTGAAGCGGAGATACTGTGAGTTGAAATTGGATTCACTGCCGTATGTAACTGAAAGTCCAGCAACTTCAATTTCTGTGTTTTGGCTCATGTGAGATCCCATGAGTTTTCCAGTGAGACCACACTTGGCTGTAGCAACCAGATCTTCATATTTGATCTCATATGTGTTCTTAAGCTCATCTGTTCCAGAGGAAAGCTTCCAACTGCCAGTCAGATCTGCTGCATATGGAAGTGCCTTAAACTGTGCCTCATTAATCAGTTTGATGTTCAGAGCATTCAGATTATTGCTAATTTTCAACGAGGTACTATATGGCTGAAGCTGAAGGGAGAAGTCATGCACATATGTTCCATCATCGCTATTAGCTTTGGAAATGAAATCTACTGAGGACAGGGAGGCAGACAGAGAATTTGTGTTTTCAATTGTCACTTCAACGAATTTACCTTTTGTTTCAACTGACAATGAAAGCCCTGAAGTGTCAAGGGCTCCATTGAATTTGTTCTGCAGTGTCAAAGGCATGTCTGGGCACTCTAGTAAGGTTGAGCCAATTGTGACTAGGCCGTTTCTGGTCAGGGAAAGGCTGCACATGTGAGAAGCTGTGTGTTCATCCAGATTTGCAGAGGCATCACTTTTTACATCCAGCCCATTGGCGTCCAGTGCTGCTATAAACTGGGAACGGACACGATTTCCAAACAAAGTGTCAACATTAGTGTCAATCTTAACGTTAACTAAATTAAAACTAGCACTAGCCTCAGCTACATTTTGGATGTTTAGGCCGAAAGCCTTTGCCCTTGCATCTGACTTCAGAGCAAGCTGTGATTCTTTATAGGCAAGTTCAGCAACATGTATGAGATTGTCCTGGAATGCTGTTGATTTAGATGTGAAAGAGAGCTCTCCATTGGCAAAAGCTGCTTCAATTATGTTCTCTGCTTGGATTTGTTCTAAGTCTACTTTCAGAGAAGAGTCGATTTTCAGCTCTGGCTTGAATGGAAGAAGGATAAGTGATTGTCTGAGAGCAACTTCACCATTCAAAGGACCAGCCTTGATAGAGCCCAACAGATTTCCATCTCCAGAGATCTCATCTTCATCGAGTCCAACCTGGCCCGTGTGTTCCAGAGAAATCTTCAGACCAAAGGGACTTTTCGCCTCCATCTTGCTGCTTGATTTCATTGTGATTTTTTCTCCAGTTGTTATTTCCTCAAAATAATTGACACTGGCTTCAAGGAGCTTGTGATTAAGGGAGGATTTCATCTCAGTCTTCAAAGATTCTCCAAGTCTACCTACCAGGAAGGTTGATCCTAAACATAAACAGAACAACATTCAATATTTATTTTTTACAGATTACAAAAAAGTGATTAACAGAAAATATGAAAGCATACAAGTACCTTCTATTTTGAAGGAGAGTAGATCCACTGGACTTGTTCCTGTGACTTCAATCATGGCAGAATAGGTTGGTTTATCTACAAGTTCACTCCCTGCAGAAGCTTTTGCTTCCATGTCATAGAAGTTGCTGCTCAGCTTGCTGGACACCTCCGCCTTTGCCACAAGAGGTAGTGACAGAGACAGACTCTCTGGTATAAAGAACACTGGAAGTGGGATATTAATGGATTTAACCTGAAGGTCAAGCTGTGGTACGTTCAGTACTGGTGTTTCCAGAGCAGCAGGGAGGTTGAAATCTCTTGAAGTTTTTCCACCAAGAGGAACAGGTATGGTTATGGTGTAATAATTCTGGCCAAACTTGTATTTAGCAGCACCCTCACTGTTAAAATACAGAATATTTTTTAATTAATGTAATGTCATAAATTAGTACAATGTGTAACAAAACATTTATAATTCATAATGGTTCTGCATTTAAAATTAGTTTAGCTGTTTCTGAATCACTCACGCATTCAGGAACAGCTTCTTAGGGAAAGTGAATTCTGGGAGAGCAGGAATCCTCAATTCCTGTACATATGGAATGTTGGGAGAAAATTGCTCCAGGTAGGCATTTGAAGCCTAGATGATTATGGAAAAAATATTATATTTTTAAAAAGTCTGTATAAGTTCATGGGTTTGGGGAAATAAGGATTTATTTTACATTTACCTCAACAAATTGGGTCAAGACATCACGGATCTTCTTATCAGATGTGCCAATTTCTTGGTCAAGAATATCATTGAATGTGGCTTTGATGGCATCAGTAGTTATAATGTTGTGAATCTCAGTGGTGACATCAGAAGAGACCTCAGCCTCAATTTCCTCAGCATCTAAAAAGTACATGAAAATGAATTAAAAGGCAGAGGACTTCCTGTTTACTTACTAAATTTGAACAAATTTAAGTTAAGATCTTTTAAAATGCTGACTTGACATACATTCACTTTTTGTACAGGAGATCTATTTACATATTTATTTATTTAATTACCATATTTCAGAATCATTTTCTGAATAGAGGAGGTCATCTCAGGAAGCTTTATGTCACTTTCAAGTTCCACTTTAAGTTCATCAGTATTTTTTAGTGTTGCCGTTACTTTAGCATCAGTCTCAAAATTTGGAATGAGCAGCTGAACCTGCAGCATGGCATCCTTCATTGACCCAATCCTAAAGAATGAAAAATTAATTGAGAATAATTAAAATTATCATATATAAAGTTAAACTATATATATATATATATATATATATATATATATATATATATATATATATATATATATATATATATATATATATAATGTATTTAATATAAACTATGTGCATACTTAGCAAGACCAATGAGAGATGCTTCAGGTACATTCTTCTTCATCAAGTCAATCTGGATGGAATGTGTGGCATCACTCTGAGCTTTTCGATCAACAGCATGAACCCGAATTCCAGCTTCCAGGTCATAGTCAGGAATTTGGACGTCAGCCGAGACTTCATAATTCTGTCTGTCGAATGTTAGTTTGACTATGCTCTCAAATGTTATTCCTATTGAACGAAAATTTGCAGCATTTCAGTTGCAGGGTATTCAATAAAAATGTGTAGAGATCATAAGGGATTATTTGGTAAAACAATGTTTTACCTTCTGCCTTCAGACCAAATGTCACTGTGTCATCTTTGCCATCATATGCATAATCAGCAGTTGCTGTGTATGAAGAAACCTCACCAGTCGGGTGGATCTCAATGGCAAATCTAGGTAAAGGTCAGTGTTTAGTATTTAGAGTTCAGAAAGAAGAAAGTAACCAAACAAATTTACCCCGTGATTATGCCCAGTGTTTCGCTTACTTGCTATCACCAGTCAAAGGGAAGTAGGGAGCGGCATCGTTGGAAAAGGCATTAGAATATTGCATGACACCGCAGTACTGAAAACCAGGAATGAAAGGAGTGCACTTCCTTGCTTTCACATGCTCTGCCAGTGGAGGAATCCTCTTGATTTCTGTACCAGTCACTGAATACAATGAGTTTCTGTACAGAGAAAACAAAATACTAAATCAATGCAATGCATGTGTAGAGCAAGATAATTTTTTTTGTTGTTGATTGTGATCTTTTCTGTATAAATAGAAGCATCTTACGAGACACTGATGAGTTTTGTTGAAGTTTTTGGTGTGGGAATGGTCAACTTGAACTGCTTATTGGTCACTGCAACTTTTACTTTGAGACCACTCTCGTGGTAGATGTTAGTATGCATCTCCAGGCCAGACTCAACATATTCAGGTAGGAGAGCTCCAACCTCCGTCACAAACTCAACTCCAGCGGATGGCATGAAAGCCACTTCGCTCTGTGTAAATAGACCAAGAATTAGCTTAAGTAACCAGTTCTAGCCTGGAAAAAAAGCTTGGTTAAAATAAAAGGCTGATCCATACCATGTCACGAGCAAGTTTCAGTCCTCCCTTCACTCCAGGAGCAAAAGTACCAGACAGGGCAACTCTTAGAGGAATGCCGGTACCAGTTGGTAGATAAAACTCATTGTCCATGAAGACGTAGTGAAGGAAAAGGTTGTTGTTGACACTTGAGTATAGGTTCCTTAGGAACTGTTAAACAAAAAATATATATATTTGTTATTTGTTATATGGGCAGATTTTCTAAACACATTTTTTAAAGCAGTTGACTTACATCAGTAGGGAACATATTTAGGAGGCTTTTAGTCAGCAAGGCAGCAGAGTAGGCCATGTCTTCTACATCATTAGTTTTGAGATAGCCCATTTCAGCACCCAAAAGCCTCAGGTAGATCATAGCCTCTGGGTTGTCCTGAACCTTCAGCTTCTGGATGAGCTTGTTAACATTATTTGTTATTTCTTTGACAATGCTTTGAGGGGCCTAGAGTGAGAGGAGAACATGAGTGAGAAATCGAACAAAAAAAGATGCCATCAGTGTGGAAATAAAGAATAAACTCTATTTTATAGACCTTTTGCATTTTGATGTTATTCCATAGGGTTGGGAACATGCTCTGCATAATGTCATTGCCCCTTGGTACTTTGTCAGCTGCATAGTTAATGGTCTTCTGCATGGTGTCACGGAAGAATCCATCAATACCAATCAGGGCATCAACAGTGGGTTCCAGACCCTTTCCGTTTAACCCAATCTGTAAGTATAAACAAAAAGTTGAAACCTATTAACGTCCTGGTTTTTAACAAAGAGAAAACTAATATTTGAAAAAGTGAGATAATCGTGTACCTCAAACATGTCAACATCATATCCAAAGGCATTTAGGGTCATCTCCAGGATGACTTCATTGGGCAGAAGTTCTTCAGACTCAAAAATCACATTTCCCTCTAGAGAGCCAATCTTGTAATTGCGAGAGAATTTTGTTGGATCGGTGGAAGTACTGATCTCATTTCCTTGCAGGGCATTAAGAATCTTTACTCTGAGTCTGAGAAGCAGAAAATAAATTAGAACATGTTTTTAAACACAAGATGTTAAAATGCATGAATATGTATACTCACTCCCCGGTCTCTGATGTTGTAGAGCTCAGGATGTTCCGGAGATGTGAGTTAACAAAGCTCATAGCCTGGCAGTTTTTATTATTAGGCAGAGCTGCAACCAGCTGAGCCAGTTCAGTGGGCTGAGGGTCCTTCATCACAATGAGATACGCAGCAACACGCTTCTGTATTGGAGCAGCTTTGTCGAAAATGACCTTCATTAGCACCTCTCTGCCCTGTTAGGAAAGCAGAAAAAAATATGTTAGCCAAACATGCATCTACTATAATTATATTTAAATATAAGTACATTTACTTGTTTCAGTTATATGTTTACCTCGTCAGGAACAGAAGTTAGCCTAAATACTTGAATAGCAGCTTGCTGGACCTCAGGGGATGCAGCGGGTTGGTTTATGCACTGGATAACTGCTGATTTCAGAGCAGGGCTTGCAGCTCCGACAGCAGCAGCCATGTTTCCAATGACCTATAAGTGTTTTCAAGTACATATTTCAATATCCACATATCAGCTGTTATTTTTAACTTGATGAAGCATGCTTAATGGATCAGGTTGAACATACCCTCAGGGACAGGTACACATGTTCTTGGTTCCCTGTGCAGTCGCCAATCTGTTCAAGGGTGTAATCTGCGACTGCCTTGATCTCAGGGGTGACACTTTTTTCAACTTCATAGAGCCTTGAATGAAACAGACCAATATCCATAGATTCAGTAAATTCGTAGATAGAATAAATAACATGATTGTGATTGACGTTTTTCATTTTCTTACCTCTTCACAGCATTGCTGAGAGCATAGTAGATGGGCTTGCTAGATTTGAACTTGGCCATCTCCAGCATCTCCTCAACAAGGTCTCTGGATGGATTTGGAACCATTCCCATGGCATACACTGCAGCATCAATCTCTACAGAGGAACGGTCAAAGGTTCTGAGAACCCGCAGGATGGCACTGGTGCATTCAGGAGTGCCACACTGGAACAAAGCTTGGTACACAAGGGGGCGAGAAATCTCCAGTGCCTCTGGCAGAGCAGCACTCAGGCTTTCTGCACTCATTTTGCGGATGGTAGAAATGAGTTTGTGAGCAAGATGGGCTCTATTTTCTCCATTTGTGGTCTCAGAAAGGTCATTCAGGTCCCTTAGAATTGACAGGATTGCATCTTTGTCTTGAATTGGATGGACTGAGTCAATGCTGTCATCAAGATGCAGGGTCTTCATGTTGGCTTCATCTAGAAGTGGGTAAATGAAGAGAATTGGATTTCTTCTGATCAGTGCAAAATGAAAGCCAATTCAAATGTAAGAATGATTACTTACTGTGGTCAAAGATTCTGCCGTTGTATACAGACACTCCCACCAGAGTCAAAGCTTGCTTTCCTACATTAGAAACGCCATGCTCTCCTCTGTTGATAATCAAAATTAATTAGCAGAGTGATAAAAGAAACAGCCAGGCAAAAAGTACAAACTCACATAGTTGTCAATGAACTCACTTGTAAGAAAATGGCAAAAGCATGTGTTTTTCAGAGCAAGAAGCCGAGGTCATATGCTTTTGATCATTGTCAAACTTGTAGTTGCAGGTTTGGCTGCTTCTGATGAGCTGAGCAAGTGGGTATTGCTGTGTGATGATAAAAACAAGCAAGGTTGACATCTTTTTCAGAAGCTATCCAGCAAACATTGTTTTGTGTGTGTGTTTTTAAAGATGGGATGACTTACCATTCCTGTGATAAGTGCCAGGGGACTAGTGTGGTCTTTGACTGGGCTGAATTTGTCACAGTTAGACAAGTCTCTGTTGAGGACAACATCGGTGGCAATATCCTGTCTGGCATTCACAGAGTAGTCTGTCCTGCACATGCCGTAGACGGTGGGCTGGTTTTGAGACAAAATTGGAATGGATCAGTCAATGTAAATCAGTTTTAACACGTGTACTGTATATTTGAGTTTTGAGTTAATGACTGACCATTCTCCTGTTTCTGTCTTCCTCCAGCACAGGTGCTGCAAGGGCTGAGATTAGACCTCTTTTGAAGTTCAAAATGTTGGCTGGTTCATCATTCTCAGGAAACAACTTGATGTCATTATCTCCCTCAACGGTGAACTTCAGGGGGTTCCTGAAAACCAGATGATGGTAGGTCAGTATTTATTTAATACTATTTGCTTCCTCTATCTTGTCACTGTTTGACTGTATGCCTTGAGAATCTTACTTTGCCATGGCAGCCTTGAAAGCCTCTGCACCAGCAGATGACATAAAGATAGGCTTTCCTTCAGCATCAACATCGATGACATCACTCAACTCACACTCAGTTGTGTGAACGATATAGCTGCATATGCGTGGGACCTCAATTTCAACCTGTTCAAAAATAGAATATGTATTAAAATTTAAATTTTAAAATATAAATGTTTTACATTTAATTAAAACGTAATAGTGTGAACATTTATACCTTGCATCTGGCCTTGGGACCATTGATTGCTCCATTCAGGGCATTTAGAGACTCCGTTTCGTAGGTGTATTCATACTTCTGAAAGCTCTTGAACCTTTTGGCCACTGGGGGAGCACAAATCACATCATAAACATCAAGGAGGCTCATACATGACTGTCATTTACATGATTAGATAGCTGTTCTGAGGTGAAGTCTTCAGTTATAAATCCAGTTTCATGCATCAGTAACTCAAAATTTAAAGGACATAACATTTTTGTTGTTTCATTAATTTATTGGTAAAATATTATTTGGTCACATAAGCTACATTAAATTTCTTAGAGACAAAATCATTCAATTTTTCTTGAATATATTAATAGCTTGGGACTTACAAAGGCATGGTTCTTCCTCTTGTGCATCTAAGATGAGAAATAACAAGGTTATACAAATAACATAAATGACCATAATCATACAATTTAGTGTTATTCTTTAACAACACATACAACAATATTTAATTTACAAATGTAATTTATAATTATATATATATATATATATATATATATATATATATATATATATATATATATATATATATATATATATATATATATATATATATATATATAATGCTTTTTAACTATAGCTCTGGAAAAAAATCAGTTGACTACTTGAAAATTTGTTTTATGCAATAAAGGTCTCAGAAAATTTCCTTCCAAATTCCATAGAAATATATTATGTATTTTTTTTATATTTATCATTTAGGGCATTATTTATTTATTTTTTTACAAAATGACAAAACAAAAAAAGTCTTAATTTTTCATCAAAATCTGGATTATCTCAGCAAATACAGATTTTGGTGAACTCGTCTGAAGTTAGAATATTGGTATTTCTATGTCTTTAATTATTATAAACATCTGAAAACATGGACTTTATTTTTATTTTTGATTTTATTTTAAACAACAAACAAAATAAGTCTCTGAGTGACAACACTTCTATTTTAAATTGGGAAGAAATGTCATCAGTAGTTTACAGAATTAAAAAAAAAAGTAATTTAACTCGGAACACATAACTATAAATTTTAAATTCAGAGAACCTGAGAATTCATTTCTTTTCCGTTAGCTTTATGTATTGATATCAATTAATTCAGATATTTTCAAGCAAAAGCAATCACACACATAGACAAAAAACCGAATAAAGCCAGCTAAAACAAAAGAGCGCTTTTACACATCCTGCTATTGTTTTTATTATACAAAAATAGCAATTTCCATAAGATACAAATCTTTAGTAGTACTTACATGACAAGGCAATTGCACATAGAAGTAGCAAAAGGCAGAGCTTAGTCCCCCCCATGATGGGTTCAGGTAAGCTCGTTCCTTAAGTCAGTAGCTTATTCCAGGGAGATCTGTTGTTTCACTGGTCTCAAAGGTCTTATATACTAAGGCAGGTCCTGCTGGAATGGGAGGAGAGCTGGCAATTGCAAAAGGTAAAGTCCCCACTCCAAAGTTCATATATTGTGCCTCTGTGGCAGGACAAAGGCAACAATTTCATGTAATGTCAGTGGTCTTTCAATTATAGAGAAAATGCTTTTTCGAAGGACAATTGGTTTGATTGATTTGTTGAGTGATAACATTATTTATCTCTTGTGTGTATTCCTCAGTCTACTGTAATCACTCTTTTTTTATCATATACATTTCTTTCTTTCTTTTTTGTTTTTTTTATTACTTTCTTCCTTTGTTTTATTTAACGTTGTGTCATTTCACCAGCTTCAGCCAGCTTCTCTCACGACAGAATTTGACATTAGGAAGTCTGTTGTTTTTTCATATCTTCCTACTTATCATGATTCTAAGTAGAACATTATCAAAGCCAGAGTAGGTCATATAACTAAACCTAGGCCTACATATTTATTTGATTACATTTTATTTTGACATACTTTGCTGAGGATTTTACCAATCAGACTTGACTAATACAGACTTTAAAATAAATGATTAAACCTTTTTGCCCTTTTGTCCTGTTTACTTTATCCACTAACCTCTTATTTTTTGTTATGGGTAAATACTAATCACATTTGCCAAGACATGTCTTTTTGAAATAAACACACACACACACACACACACACACACACACACACGCACTCAAAAACATGATTTATCTGAGTTTTTCATTGATGGAAGTTAGTCAAGCAGAATATGCTAGAACTGGTCCCTGGACATCTTTATACATGAGAAAGAATTATTTGTGAATAAGAGGAAATTGTCTTTATGTTTAATACTGAATGTGTATTTATTTGTTAGAAATGCATTGCACAAATCAAATGCATTGTTTTATGCTTTACAAACATTCTCTTATTGTGCAATACTTTCAGTCTGCAGAGGCCAGCAACTCCATGGATCTGTATCTTCTCTGTGTGTTCATGTGTGTGCGTTCGTTTTGTTTTAGGAAGGTTTGCTTTCTTATAAGCAATTGTAAAAAAAGTTGTATAATGACATAGGTAAGATCTAGGTATTATGACTTTAAGGTGGTTTATGAGGACATGCCTTGTGTCCTCGTAATTCATAATGCTCAAAAATCATACTTAACGCGGTCTTTTAAAATTCAACTTTTTCAGAGTCCTTGTAAACCCCATATTAAAGTGTGTCTGTGTTACAATGTTCAGTGCAAAAGGAAAAAAATAATCTAATTCTGTGCATTATGACGATAAAATTGTCATTAATATTCTGAGTTTGTCATGTAGCCCATGTCTTTTGGGAAGGATGTGTTTTCAGGCAAAGCTCAGCATCTAAAACTATTTGCTACTGGTCAGCAAATTTTAGCAAATAAAATCATGTAGGTTCCCAGAGATGAGTTGCGGCTGGAAGGGCATCCGCTGCGTAAAAAACTTGCTGGATAAGTTGGCGTTTCATTCCGCTGTGGCGACCCCGGATTAGTAAAAGGACTAAGCCGACAAGAAAATGAATGAATGAAAATCAGGTAGGCGTTTTGTGAGAGGGTGAAACAAAGTTCTTTCATGCAGATTTCACCCATGCTAAGTTTATTACACAAATTATAGCATTGACCAACCAAAAAGCTGCTTGACCATAACTTTTTATACATCTCAGTGTGACTGAAATTAGACAAAGGGCCTATTTGCATACTGAAATGAAACCCCGTCTAAACCCTAACACTGAAAAAAATACTGCTTTCTCTAGCCTGATCTCACAAGGAACCATAAGAGTTTAACATTTGGTCAGTTTAGTGATTAATGAGTTTAGTCATATAAAAAATGTCTGAATTTTAAAAGGAGGCATGGCACCCAACCCACCCCCTAAACCCAACTGTCATTGGGGATAAGCAAATCGTCCTAAATTGTGTAAATGAGATCGTACAAATTCATACAAAATAGTCATTAAATCAAAAAGATATAAATTGCCAGGAGATAGCGTTGTTTTCTCTGATAGAGAAAGTAGTATTATAGGAATCAAAAATGAAAAAATATATCAAGTACTAAACATTTATTTGTTTCAAACCTTTCTTTTAAAAGTTTCTTTCTTCTGTTGAACACAAAAGAATACATTTTAAAGAATGTTGGAAAGCAGTAGTCATTGACTTTCTTTGCATTTATCCTATACTGCAAATACCAGCTGCTTCCTTTTTTGATTTTTTCAAAATTCCTTTATTTGTGTTTGACAAAAGAAATATAGGGTTGGAAGTTGGAACTTCTTGAGGGTGACTAAATAGTAATTAAATCAACATTTTGGGAGAACTTTTTCACTTATAAATTTTTTTTTTAATTATCCAACGCTCTTTTATGTCTTTCAGTGGCTAAAACAATGCATGGAAAATAAGAGCACAAAGCAACCCTGTTTTTTCCCCTTTATCATGAATACCTGTTTAAAAGTCCACTGCGCTATCAAGGTTCAGATATTGACAGGCATGCATTTGCTTACGTAAGATGCGTGAAGAGTAGTTCACTGATTTCATGTCATGTCTGCACATTTCTTTCTCATTACAGTGCTTTTTTTCCAAAAGGGTGTAAAAATTCTAACATGTAACATTAAATAATTATGAAAAATCTGACTAAAACTGACTGAAAGTTATTCTATCACATTACATGCTTTTGCAAATATCAGTATCAGTTGCAAAACTTTATTTAATGTGATGCTTTGATGTAGATACTTCCTATAATTTCCATGATACAAAATACTGTAAAACCTACTGTAATCATAAAAATGACATATACTACACAAAAGGTTGGCAATTTTTGGATGACTTAATTAAAAGTAGCGTTTTGTACACATCTTTAATGAATGTTAAACCACAAAAAGACTACTTCAGTTATTTGAGTTAATTCTGTGCTTTTTGTGAATGAATTGTGAGGTTTCACTTGTGCTGTTCTCAGCATCTTACATAACATGAACATAAATCTGCAGACCTGTAGCAAACAGACCAGACAGAAAAGCTCTGTAATTGAATACTTGAATAAGTGATAATTGACAACAGACCATTGATTTGTTATAAAATAATGCAAACCTGAGGTGGTGTTGTGGCCATTATGCTAAACTATCGTAATTCAATGATGTTCTCAATTATTCACATATTGTAAAGGTTACCACATGCAAAGACACTGTTCAGATGTTGTTTCAAGACTTATGTCAAATTGTGGTCCTTAAATTCAAGTTCATTTATTTATAAAGCACATTTAAAAGCAGTCACAAGACTGACCAAAGTGCTGTACATAAGAAAAGGTAAAAATAAAAGTTAAAATAAGGCAAGAGAAACGTCTGTAAAAATGAAAAAAGCGGTAGAAGGAACTATTAAAATAATCTTAAAAAGCCAAGCTAAAATGGTACGTTTTAATAAGTGATTTAAAAATACATAATAATGGAGCCATTCTAATCTCAAGGGGAAAGGTGTTCCACAACCGAGGACCTGCCACAGAGAAAGCTCTGTCCCCTCTACTTTTCAGCCTAGACTGCGGAACTGAAAGAACATTCTACTCTCTTGACCTTAGACATCTCACAGGAGTGTAAAGATGAAGCAGCTCTGAGAGACCGGATGGGGCTAGATTATGGAGGGATTTATAAACCAGTAAAAGCACTTTAAAATCAATTCTGAATTGCACAGGCAGCCAATGAAGGCCTCTTAGAAGAGGGGTAATGTGGTCATGATTTCTGCTATTACAAATAAATCTAGCAGCAGCATTTTGGACCAACTGAAGGCGAGAAAACTGGGATTTTGACATGCCACGGTAAAGTGCATTGCAGTAGTCTTACCGTGATTTGATGAACGCATGGACAGCCATCTCTAGAGTAGTGGGATTTTAAAAGTGTTTAACTTTAGACAGCGAACGTAGTTGATAAAAACTGGAGCCAATCACCGAACTGATCTGTTTGTCGAGCTTCAATGACTCATCAAGGATGACACCAAGATTGCGGACACGGGACGATCTGAAGGCAGCCAAAATCTAAGCAAGAGGCCTGAACGTTAACAGTAGGGCTGAAGACAATCACCTCTGTTTTATCCTCATTTAATGATAAAAAAATTGTGAGGCAGCCAGATTTTGATCTCATCTAAGCACCTTAGTAAGGTACTAAGCGCGAGAGGGTCATTCCTCTCAATAGGTAAGTAAATCTAGGTGTCATCAGCATAAAAATGGAAAGACACCCCATGGCTTCTTAGAATGGCCCCTAGCGGAAGCATATATGATGAAAAAAGTGAGGGAGCTCAGACTGAGCCTTGAGGGAGGCCACAAGTGAGATCAGCAAATGAGGATAAGACGTTACCTAATTTAACTGAAAACCTTCTTTCAGAAAGAAAAGCCTTAAACCACTTAAGGACTGTGTCTTTCATGCCCACAACTGACTCTAATCTGGACAGCAGAATAGAGTGATCAACAGTATCAAATGCTGCTGACTGATCTAGAAGAACCAGGACCACAGAATCGCCAGAGTCAGTGCCTAGCAGGATATCATTAAGTACTCTGAGGGAGGCTGTTTCAGTGCTATGAGCCATTTTAAACCCATACTGAAAAAGTTCAGTGAGTCAGTTGCTTTTTTTAAAAAAAGATTGCAGTTGATCAAGTACAATTTTTTCTAAAATCTGAGAGCGGAATGGTAAGACAGAGATAGGGTGATAATTATTTAAGGCTTTTTGAGAAGCAGAGTGACAGTGGCCATTTTAAGTTAATTGGGAAAAGAGCCAGTAGAGAGGCACTTATTGAAAAAGGAAGTCATGTCTGGGCAGACCGTGTCAATGATTTGTTTTAGAAATTTAGGCTGGATGATATCATTGGTACAGAGTGAAAGTTTAGTATTAGCAATTACATTTTTCAGTGATTGTAGAGAAATGGGATCAAAAGCATCCCAACAGACCAGATGCAAAGTGGGAGGAGAAGGATCAATAGGAGCAGAGCAGAGTTTTGTCCTTAAAAATCTATTTTTTTGTCAGTGAAGTGTCTCAAAAAGCTTTTACATAGAGCATTTGAAGCAACAGGCACTGATTGAACAGCTGGATTTACAACAGAGTGGATAACTGAGAACAAAGCTTTAGGTGTAGAGTGATTTTTTTTACAATGAGATCGGTAAAGTAAGAAGCCTTGGCAGATTTTGCAGCTGACTGATAAGCTGAGAGACTGTTAGCATCTCATAAGAAATTTGCAATTTATCCTTTTTTCATTTCCGCTCGGCCTTTCTACAGGCTTGGCGGAGCAGACGAGTGTTTGAGTTGTGTCATAAAGCGGATTTGCGTTTTTTTTATATAAGGCTTGAATGGGGCAGTAACATCTAAAACACTCAGCCAGGCCGAGTTTAGGAGACAGATGTTTGTCACCATTCAGATCAAACAGTGGTAGATCCAAAGAATGATGAGAGCATGTTTCCAAAAAACACTGATTAGAATTGGCCCCAAATGTAGGAGAATAATAACGAGACAGTGTTACATTAACATTAGTGGATAAAGGGAGAGTAGGAAGAGACATTGGAAATAAAATCAGCTTATGATCAGAAAGCGTTAAGTCAGAAAACTCTATATCAGAGACAGCAAGCACTTGAGAAAGAACAAGGTCTAGGGTATGGCCTAAAACATAGGTTGGATCTGTTATCCATTGAACCAGACTAAAAGAGTCTTTAAGGTTAAGAAACTCCTTAGATAAAGGGATTGCCTGTCAGCAAACATGAATGTTAAAACCACCCACCTAAACCACTGTCTGAGAATAGTTTCTTACACATAAAATGTTTTGTTTTTATTTAAATGTTGGCTAGGCTGTGAATTAATTGTGATATGAAACTGTAACATGGTCAAGACCTGCCTAAATTTGCATTAGCTGTGTGTTTATTTAGAAATAACTGCACGAGAATGTTCATCAATTGATCCAAACTATTCAACAACCCCTGGTATAATCAAATGTAAGGAATGTTTTGGACGGAAAATGTAGTTTTAACTATTATAAAATGCAAATCCACATTTACTTTGGACTATATGGGCTCCATAATTGTGTGTGTGAAGTGTGGGACAATGGTGAGTTAGTTATTGGTGCTACCTATTGCTATGTTTACCACAATAACTTAAGAAATGAAATTGCTACTAAAACAGCGGTGGCAGCTCTTGCTTGTAATTTTCATTTGAAGGACACAAGAGACACATTGCAAGTATTCACCACCATCTTCTTTTTCGCACTCAAGTCATGAATATAAAGTGAAATACAGAGAAATTTAAGAGACAAGAAATGCTAGACGCTAAACATGGTGATGCTTGTCATTATCTGCGTTACTGCATCAATCATAACTGAAGAACACTGTACACTTACAGACTGGAATGAAAGTGATGAATTGTCAGGTCTCTCTGTGAATAAGCTTAAAACCTCTCCTTCAGTGGCTGTGGCGTCATCACAAGTGTCGGCATGTTTACATCCTTCCAGTATGGCATCCAGCATTTGTGTCAGCCGTTTCTCAGCCGTTTACCTCATCTTGTGGTAAGAAAGGAGTGAGCTGTTGGACAGAATGTGGCTTGTATCGTTTAATTTTCATAGTTCATGCACTGTGCTCCTAAAATATATTACCCCCTGCAGTTTTTAAATAATGACAATATTTCATGGGGTTCTTCTACGTATATCAGTAATCATTTACTTTAAATTAGGCCACACAAGTCTCAAAAGACTTGTGTAATTCAAAGCTTTCAAAAATGTGATAATTGATTTATCAGTGCCCTACAAAATATATCTTTTAATCTTATATCTTCTTAATGTTTCTTTATTTTCACAATTAATACCCTTTTGCATATATATATATATATATATATATATATATATATATATATATATATATATACACCAGTATATACGTTCTGGGTAAAACAAAAACATTTATTCATTGTATACATTGTCATTTATTGTATATTTAACAATTTTTGTTTAGTTCCTCCGGATTATACACACAGTGGGGGAAGTAAGTATTGAACACATCACCATCTTTCACAAAAAAAAAAAAAATTCTACGAGTGCTGTTGACTTGAAATTGTCATCTGATATTGGTAACAAGCAAATACATCTATATATGCAAAGAAAACAAAACTCATTAGTACAAAATAAGTTATGCGTAATAAAGTGAAATGACACAGGGGAAAAGTTTTTATTTATTTATTTATTTTTTTAAGTGTAAGGGAGAGCGGGGCACAATGTAACACTTTTTGGTTTTGGCCAAATAATGAACATAGTAATGGGGTTAGACAAACCATAAGTTTTTTACTAACAATACACAAGCCTCTCCTGAGCACTGAAATTATGATCGCCTGACTTATGGTTTCTGTGCAGTATTGCACAAAACTGCCCGGAGTATATACAGTTAAAGTCAGAATTATTAGCCCCCCTGAATTTTTAGACTGCTTGTTTATTTTTTCCCCAATTTCTGTTTAACGGAGAGCAATTTTTTTTTTTCAACATTTCTAAACATAATAGTTTTAATAACTCATCTCTAATAACTGGTTTATTTAATCTTTGCCATGATGACAGTAAATAATATTTTACTAGATATTTTTCAAGACACTTCTATACAGCTTAAAGAGACATTTAAAGGCTTAACTAGGTTACCTAGGCAGGTAAGGTTAATTAGGCAAGTTATTGTATAACAGTGGTTTGTTCTGTAGATTATTGAGAAAATATATAGCTTAAAGGGACTAATAAGTTTATTGTGTTTAAAAAATTAAAAACTGCTTTCATTCTAGTCAAAATAAAACAAATAAGACTTTCTCCAGAAGAAAAAATATAATTAGACATACAGTAAAAATGTCCTTGCTCTGTTAAACATCATTTGGAAAATATTAAAAAAAAAAAAAGAAAAAAAAATTTGAAGGGGGCTAATAATTCTGATTTCAACTGTATATGTTACTATTTACCCCACCTGTGGGTCAAGTAACAGTGAGAGGATTAGTTGTAACACCTGCTTTATAAAAAGGCATAATTTACACAATAAGTCTAAATCCAGTTTACTTTAAGTAATAGCTATTTTTCCTCAGTACTAAGCTCAATTAATTTTTTAATCTACTAGCACAGTATGGTAATTTATTTATTTATCTATTGGATAAAAACATTTAAATTTATTTGGATTATTATACATTACTATACAATGCATTTATTTGTAGTATTAGCAATTAAAAAGTCTTTTAAAAATATTTTCTATTAAAAAGTATTTTTTTACATTACACTCAAAATTCAAAAATGATTTTGTTAGTTTTGTTGTAGGGTTATCATTGGCGGTAGTTTCAGGTGAACTAGTTTCATGTGGTCAGGATGTTAGTTTTTCTCTAAACTGGCTAGCAGTCACTATGTGTTTTTTTTTACATCTTTCAAAATAGGTTTATCTTTTAGCTTAAGATTTCACGTTCATACTATCACTGATTTTTATTTATTTATTTATTTATTTTTTATAAAAAAAAATATTGACTATAATAAAAAATACTTTCACGTTGCAAAAATGGTTTCTCCTATGTTTCACATGCAAATTTTGCTGAACTTTTTCTATAATTGTCAGGAAGACGTCTGCCGACATTGTGGTGAAAACCTCGGAAGCATGCCATGGTTAACCCTGAGCAAATACCTTAAAACATTTTTACATTTTATCCTGCGTTACTTTGTGCACCGCGCTTCCCTAACACATAAAGAAAGGGAGGTGTAGAAAGGCTACTGCAGACATCAGTTATTCAGCAATTCTCTGCCCTTCCTCATTGTAAATTAATATTAGCTGCTTCAGTCCAACACATACATTCCCAGGATGATGAGTATGAAACCAGGGTGGACATTTTAGCAAGCAACACAGCCAGGAAAGTCAAATAGTTTCAGAGAAAAAAAAAAAAAAACAAGCTGTAGAATGGGCCAGCCAATCACCTGACCTAAATCTAATAGAGAATACAAAATAAAAATCAGATTTGATCGATGAGACCCACAGAACCATCAAGACTTTTACTCTCTGGTGAAAAAAGTCTGTGAAAAAAATCACACCTGCGGAATTCATGTGACTTTATTCTCCGCATGAGGAGCATCTTTAAGCTGCCATCACCTAAAAAGTATTTTACAGTTTATAAAGTATTAAATACATTTCAGTAGTTCTGTACTTTCAACTGGTGGTATTCTATTGTTGTTGTTCTATAAACACAACACATTTTTCTGAGTTTTTTTTTTTGTTTGTTTCGTTTTTATGTTTGTATTGTTTTAGTTTTTACCAAAATCTGGTTTAATTCTGTCAACAGACCCTTTAGAAATATTCACAGGTAAAAGCATGGCATGTTCAATTTTTGAAATTGAATTTTAATTTGTGCAATATATATTTTAGGCCTCTATATAACTGGTTAATGTCGCTCAAAGACCTTTAAAACCATCATAAATAATCAGTTTGCTAACCCACTTTGTCTTATCGAACATCAGTGCAATAAAACCTTAATTTTGTGCTGTTGTGAGCATTATATTGCTCATGCCCTGAACATTGAGGCATGTGCTGTATGTAGGCACGCACACAGACTGTGATATACTCAGTCTCTTATTAACATGGATATTAATACTCTAACATAAATGATCAGAATCTGAAGCAGACATCAGCCACAGCAGCTGGGCTAATGTGTGAACCTGACCTCATTACATTATACTGTACAAGATTTGTCATGACTTTATCAAACACAGACAGTTGGGCAACTACTGTATGATAACCGTTATCTTATCAATCAGGCTGCAAATAACAGCTCTTTTGTGAGAGTTTGCTGATTTTTCAGTGATTTTATAGAAATGTTGTGTAACATGTTCATTAATATTAATAATTGATTACATCATTTAGCATGTTCATACCAAATTAGCATGAATTAGCATGTTTTTTATTTTGGATTAGTACTTTTCTGCCATGTTGCTAACAGAAATAAGAATGTGCTAGAAAGTT